>NC_056730.1:925504545-925804545 GCF_019279795.1 Protopterus annectens
TGCCTACAGGGAAAATCTCAGGGGGTTCCTCCTCTGAGTCCCCCTGTGGGTGTAGCTGTGGTGACCTAGCCATTGGTGGAGGGCTGTGTATCCCTTCCCTTTGATGATCCTGCTGCAGCTGTTTCCACAGTATCATATTGTATCACATGACACATACTGTGAACATCTGTGCACATGTAGAAGGAGAGTACTGCAGGGCTACATCAGATATATTGAGGCACAAGAACCTTGACTTCAGCAGCCCAGGCACACAGTCTATGATGTTCCTAGTCTGTGCGTGTGCCTCATTATGGCATTACTCAGTAGGTGTGTGTGCATTTCTGATGGGTGTCATCATCCATGGTTCCAGTGCGTAGCCAGCACCCCCCAGTAAATGGCTGTATGGGATGTTCCCCCTAGCAAACATCTGGTACAACCGTGATGAGTGTCAGATATGGGAGTCATGATAACTGCCAGGACTGCCAGCAGACACATTCAGGATAATGCCCTGGGCATTGCACACAACCTGGCAGTTGATGGAGTGATACCCCTTGCGGTTGACATAGATTTTACCCTCCTCACTGGGTAGTGTCTTGATGTGTACATGAGTGCAATCTATAGCACCCAGTACCTCAGGGTAGTGTGGTACATGGTAGAAGAGTTGCATACTGCGGGGCCACTCCTCAGGGGTGCGGGGAAAATAAATGTGCTCACTGGGGTGTGGTAGCATGGCTTCCAGGAACTGGTGGAGTACCCTGGATGCTGATGCCTGTGAGACTCCCATAATGTCCCCAGATGGTCTTTGGAAAGTACCTAAGGGCTACACATACCTTTGTTTACACTGGGATGAGTTTCCCTCTGTTGGCTCTGGGTCTGAGTTGAGGTTGGCAGAGCTCAGTGAGTTCTTGTAGTATGTTCTGTCCACCCTGTAGTGCTCTACAATCTCCAGCTCTTGCAGCTCCTGGAAGGTTACTCTGGGCCTGAACACTCTTCTCTTTCTTAGTCTAAGCCTATGGTCAGCAGTAGCAGGACTGACCTAAGCATCTAGCATATACATATATAGCAGACCTGCAGCAGCAGCCCCTAGCATTTCTTCAGTTAAAAGTCCCAAGTCTTTACTTCACTGGTACAGACTAAGGGGTGAAATCAGATTGCAGAGTTTCTGTAACTTTTATAGTGCTCTACTGCAGGTGCAGCCTGTGTGATTGGCTACCTATGATGCATTCCACTTGCCAAGTACATCATTAAGGACTGTTAATGGCCCTAGTTTCAGTGAAACAGGGGTCATCAGTACGTAATTTATCATTGACTTTCTTAGCCATTTTTTTTACCAGCCTTCCTTGCTGAGCACTATGGCATGCAGCGCAAACCCATGCTGCAAAAATAAACAATGCTCAGCAGTCCCTAGACACACCCCCATGGATGGGCATGAGCAGCACATCTGTCCACCACACAAACATGCTCAAACATGCTCAAGCATGCATGCCGAAGGTAAACAAAGCTTAGCAGTCACTGGACACACACCCCCTGTTGAGCAAAGTGCCACACCATGCAAAGAGGCAGGCTGAGCTCATATGAGCTTAAAATATTGTGGACACATGCCATTTTGATGTCAGCTGCCGCTTCTGTGGACACCAACATGGTTCTCTGCCTACATGGATGGGATCTGCAGATGCAGATACCCATTTGTGCTATTCAGTAGCCCCAATTCATTTGCATAGAGATCCATGCACACAAACTGGAAACTTCATGGTTCCAGACACTGCCTCATTAACAACCACAGTAGTCTACCATTGTACATACTGTACATAGGATCCTATAATGCATTACTGTCACATACCACTAATTTTTGTTTTTACACTTTTTAAATATTTTATTTTTCATAACAGCATGTGGTGCACCACACAAGCATGACCTGATTATTTAAAAAAATAAAGTTTTTAATTTATTTTTCATTAGGTTTTGGACATACAGTGGATAGTTTTTGCGCATGTCTGTGTCTGATATGCTATTTCTGTTCTTCTAACTGCCCTTTTACAGCCCCTGTTGTCTGTTTAACATGCGGTACATAGAATTCTTCCATGTACATTTCGGACACCAACCCAGGATCTGCAGGACTGCCTAGCAGCTTGCTGGATCACTCTACCACCTTTATTTGCATGCAACTCAACTGCTTATGAGGTAATTTGCATACCATGGACACTTCCTTGTTGGTGCGCTCATGCACACCCCTCAGCTCTGTTTACTGGATCGCACAATTGCTTACTTCCGTGAAAGCACCGTGCCACCTTACCTACACAGAAAAAAGTCCATGTAGGCTTTATTGAATTCCCTCTACCTCTTTGGCCACAAAAAGTTGTCTATCTCTGCTTGGGACCTCCTGATGCTGGCTGTAAGTCATATCGTTTGGGGTGGTTGAAGTTGGGATGGACTGACCTGATTTTGATCAGCATCTGTTTTCAGGATGCCCTTTCCACACAAAAGGAGCACAGATGGCCAAACCTTTAGGTAGGCCATGAACATCTCCTATTATTGATGGCCCAACAAAATTTAACTTTGAGTAGGTCCTCAGATGAGGAATCAATCACAGTATTAGGTTTGTCCAGCATGATGCTAAGCCAAATGTCTGGGTCTGTCCTATCCCACCTGAGGGTCTTGTCTTTCACCTTTAACTTTCTAAACTTTTTGGTCATACCACAACTAGGCCACCTAATCCCACATATGTGATGAGCTTCCATAATGGAGAAAAAGTAAGCTAAAGGTGTAAGGCTTGATTAAGGTCCTCCTCTGTGAGGATGGCCATATAAACCAAAAAAAAAAAAAAATTAAAACCCAATTTTCCCAGCTTCTGTTTATGGACTTGGTAGTAGCTTTCTTGTCAAAGGTGGGCAAGGGTTTTGATGAGGTCCTTGGATCCCCTGCTGTTAGCCTCAATAATCTTCTGAATCCCCTCTATATCAATTAAATTGATGACATCTATGAAATTTCCTCCAATGCATAGTGATGTGGGACCTCTGCAGGGAGGACCTGGTGGAGCTATCCAAGGCCAATGAGGGTAAAAAGTGAGCAATATTAAGGTCTAAATCCTTAGGCCAGGAATCCTCAACAGGGACAGATAGGAGGTTTGGAGTCTGTTCTAACCTTCCTAAGGGACCTTGATTTGGGCAAGGTTTTTGAAACTCTAGGGAGAGAGTGCTAGGAGTGCAAATGGATCCAAAGTTCCTTTCTAAAGCTGGATCATAGGTTCATAGGCTAGTACTAGGCTAAATGCCCTTTTGAGCCCTTTTTAAGCCTAGCCAATTATCCCTTGTGAGACACAAACCCTGCACCTTGTGTTTGCAAGGCAAACATCTTAACCATTATGTCACCCTCCCAATCCTGGATCTAACCTCATCATTCAAGGAATCTAAAAATTCTGCTAAGTATTCATCTACAAATTGTTCCCTTATAGACAAAGGTATCCAAGGCCCCCCAAACTCATCATTACCTTCAGTTTCGTGCATCACTTCTGGGACTGCTACAGGTGTGTCAGAGGACTCTTGAATATGTTTCTTCTTCTCGATGTTTTAGTTGATGAGGGTTCAGTCAGATGTTCCTCATCCAAGGACAGCTGTATTATCCTTTTACTCTCCAAGCTTGCTTTTTGACTGTCAGCCACTTCCAAGTCTGAAAAGAGGCCTTAAGCATCCATAGTTAAACAGTGCTGTCTGTCCTTCAAAACTTGAAAAGATGGAATTCCTGGAGAAGAAGAGAATAAACAGAGGTACAGTGTTATGGCTTGAACATTCATAAATCACAGATTTAAAACTCTCCTAAAGAAAATAATACTAAAAACAGTTCCCATGATTTTCTCAAAAAAAAAAAAAAAAAAACTTTACCAAGTAGTAAGCAGCACAGAGTGCTGTACATAAAAAAAAATCTCAAAATAAATGACTATTCCCCATCTTGTTCTGATTCCTTTCTAATTACAAAAGCGTCTTTCTGTTATAGGATTATTTATTGTTTTTTTTGCATACCATTAAATAGGAAACAAGGCATCATTACTGTTGTGGCCAAAAAGGCAAGAGTTAAAGGTCATGATGTATTAATAATGAGAGCTATACATAAGTTGAAAGAAAGAAGCATGAATAGCTTTTTCACTTAATATACTTCTTGACTGAACATGGAAGAACAAAAAAGTCCCTGATTATGAATCCAGTTACCTTTGCTCCTTCTAAACTAATGACTTTAAAGAGGAAGCATGACCTAGGCAGTACTGAAAATAGAGATATAGGAGTTTTCCACTTTGGAAACTGAATATTACTTCCAAGTTCCCAGTCAGACAACATCTCAAGTAATTAGTATTAAATGTATACAAACCCTGCTACCCCCTGCAAACTTCTGGCTGACATGAAACTGCTGGAATTGACTGAATTGTGAAACCCCAAAACAACAGTGTGCTAATTTCATTAAATTCATGAGAAATTCTTCTGTGTCCCTCTATAATTAAAATTCTGCCTGATTTTCTAGGAATTAACTGTGGCCATTTTCCATTATGTAAAACAATTCTGTTAACCTTGTACTAGGTACAGAGAAAGGATGACAATCCCCTGGGTACACCACTTCTGTGGGCATTCCAGAGCTGTTTCAACAATTTCTAAAAATTTGCAATCAAAATGCTGATGCCGAATTCATTAAATCATCCCACAGACAGTTCAGCAAAGATTAGCATGATAATCATTCTTTAAACCCTAAATTCAAAACAAAGTGCCCCGTCAAAATAACCTTGACCACATTAAGATTTATTTAACTGAATGCGATGCTTAGATAAGACCTGTGATGGAATAAGGAGCAGAGATGTGTCACTCTAAACTACTTCCTAGAATTATGCTATCATAAGAAACAGGTAAGCCATGCAAGGATAACTGATCTGACAACTAACCATCCTTACACAAACCTAGATACTGAGAGGGTCACTATAGCAACTAGTAAGAAAGCAGCAAGTAAAATAAAAGGATTGCTTGAACTCATACGTACATAGCAGTAGATTGATCCAACCTTCATCCCATATTATGCCAAACTGCACAGAAAAGGATAACAACCGACATCACTGAAGAAGTAACCACTTGACCATCCTAAGCAGTGATACTCCACCAAGTACTCAGTCAAACACACAAAAAGGAATAATTGCACTGAGGCTGTAAATGATCCATCTGCCTTATAATCACTGGACTAAGTCATTTACAGAGCCACTACGAGTATGACACACCAGGGTAGTAACCAGCAAGCAGGGCCAGCCTTTTTTCAACTGGTGCCCTAGGAAAAAAGGCTCTACAGTGCTCCCTCCAACACCATCAGGTGTCCCATCCTGGTTTACCTACACCAATCAGATTACATTTTTTTCTTTGTTTTTATCACAGTTTGTCTTTCTCTTCAGTTTTTCCTACATTTATCCAAAACATTTTAAATAAATAATGTCTTTACTACATAAAAATAAACTAATAAATACTGGAAAAGTGCCCCTTCTAGAGTGGTGCCCTAGGCAGCCACCTAGTTGACCTATGCCTAAGGCCAGCTATGCCAGCAAGTGAACCCATGTGTAAGATAAAAGCCTTTACTTCTATAAACAAGACACTATTTCCCTAGTCACTAGCAGACAGCTCCAGGAAGATTCTTATCAGGCTCTTCACTGTAAAACCAGCTGAACAGGCAAATCTTCTTCAAAGCTGCACACCAGAATGGAAATGAGCACAGCAAATGGGCTTAAGAAAAGCTCCAACGCTCCAATCCGTCTGACACCAGACTTGAGGACAACCCAGATTAAGGGTAAGCTGTGCCTGAGCTGATGTGCTTACAGAAATAATTAAAGAAATAATAAGAATGTGTAAGAAACATAAGACACATAAGACACAGAAGATATACACAATTAAAGTGGTTTTTTTGAAGTTCCTGCAAGATAAGACCTTGGTGAGGTCCTTGCAAGCATTCTTGGTGGCTGAGACTGAAGAGGGTAGTAAGTGGAAAAAAAGAGAAAGTAGTCCTACTGCTTACATGGTTTCTGTCAGTCTGGAATACACACACACACACACACACTTACACACACACACACACACACACACACACACACACACACACACAAAACTATTTGTTTAAAAGTGAGTTTGTAGCAGCAGGTTATAAACTGCAGAACTGCATAAAAAAACATATTCAGCTCCCATGATATGTTGCAATCAATTGTTCTGCTAAATCATCATCAGGATAAAAAAAGTATCCCAGTTTCATCCAGGCCCATTTTCTGTTACTGTGTAAGCAATTCCTTTTTATCTTCAAGCAGCACTACATTCGAACATGAAAAGAAGAGTCTACGAGAGTATTCATTTACTTGTTTACTTTTGTTAATCTCATAGATTTCACTGACCCAATGGTCTTCATTCAAGGGAGAGCTGAGGTGCTATTTATTTTGGCCAGGCAAATTTTGAGAGAATGTCATGGGTTAGCTCCCCAACTCTTTCGTCTAATCATAGACATTTCACACTGAGCTGAATGGAGGAGGGGCACTGACCACAAATCTGATCTGTGATATATAACAATAAGTATCCTGTTTTCTTACTTATTTTTACTAGTTATTGCTTATTCTTACCATTTATTGCACTTTTTAATGCCTGCTGCCTACTTTTTATTGTACTATTGTCTGCTGCATACTTTTTACTGTATTGTATTGCTATAAACTAATCTGCAGTGTTGTACTGAAATTGTGTGCATTACTGAGCCTGCTAAATCACTTTTGCTACTGACTCACTGTTTGTAAAGCTTTTTTAACTAGTTTCACTGTGTGAAAAGTATTAATTGAAAATTTTCTCCATTTGTTAATCATCTGTTTGTTGTTCTGATTTTCCTCCCAAGGAGTGTATCATATAACTGATTTGTTTGCAGTTAAAAGCATTCTCTAGAGTCTCCTTGCTCTTTTTTCTGTTTAAAACTTTCATTTAGTGTCTCGCTGCTGTTTTTCTACTGTGATAAACATTTCTCTAGTGTTTTCTGCCTAAAATGGTGTAGCTAGTAGCTGTATAGTCCATTTTTAGGATTGCTGTCTCTGGGCCTGGTTTGTTTGTTTGCAGTGGCTGTTTGTTCTGAGCACATTTTCCAGGCCATCTTAGATTGGCCTCACTTTAGTGAGAGCATCATGTTGATTGGCCATTGGCTAGTAAGGTTTGGCTGGTCTGGGGCTTGGAGTAAGTACCTCATTGGTTCTTTTGAGCTTTTTTAAGTTGTTTCAGATGTAAACCTTCTGCTACTTAAGCACTACCTTTGGGAGAGTTTCTGCTTTTTCACACTGAGCTGAAATGAGGAGGGGCACTGACCACAACTCTGATCTGTGATATATAACAATAAGCATCCTGTTTTCTTGTTTATTTCTACTAGTTATTGCTTATTCTTACCATTTATTGCACTTTGTATTATCTGCTGCCTACTTTTTATTGCACTTTTTATTGTCTGCTGTCTATTTTTACTGTATTTTATTGGTATAAACTAATCTTTACAACTGTACTGAAATTGTCTGCATTACTGAGCCTGTTAAATCACTTTTGCTACTGACTCACTGTTTGTAAAGCTTTTTTAACTAAAACTTAAATTTTCTCTATTTGTTAAGCATCTGTTTGTTGTTCTGATTTTCCTGCCAAGGAGTGTATCATATAACTGATTTGTTTGCAGTTAAAATCATTCTCTAGAGTCTCTTTGCTCCTTTTTTCTGTTTAAAACTTTCATTTAGTGTCTTATTGCTGTTCTTCTGCTGCAATAAACATTTCTGTAGTGTTTTCTCCCTAAAATATTGTAGCTAGTAGCTGTATAGTCCAGTTTCAGGATTGCTGTCTCTGGGCCTGGCTATTTGTTTGCAATGGATGTTTGTTCTGAGCACATTTTCCAGGCCATCTTCAATTAGTAGAAGCCTTTCTTCACTTTCATGAGAGTATCGTGTTGATTGGCCACTGGCTGGTAAAGGTTGGCTGGTCTAGGGCTTGGAGTAAGCACCTCATTGGTTCTTTTAAGAACATTTGGGAAAGTCAACCCCCTTAGTTTCTTAACCTTGAATTATTTTCTGTTCATCCTTTCTTCCTTTCCCCTTTACTAAAATAATTAAATAAATAAAACAAAAAAACACTTTATTCAGCTGCTTTAACAGTATTTGTGTTTCCTCTTCCTACTCTATTACTTCATCTTGCTTTTTCTGCTACTTGTTCACTAAAGTGTTAAATTGCATATTTTTCTGCTGCATTTATTACTGCTTGTTTTTAGCCTGTTTAAATTGTAAGTGTTATTCTAAGCCTCTTAGTTTTGGTTTAAGCATTTGGGTTTTAGACCTACCCCTTAGCTCTCCCTAGCCTCTTTACTCAGATTCTGACAAATATGGATGGACAATTTCCTGCGGTTTCTCCTGCCAGCCTGGTTGATATGGGTATCCTCAGACAGTGTAGCAACTGCCTCATGTACACAGACAACCATCTACTATTACCACCTAGGAACACAATTTGTGAAAGATGCAGTTACATTAAGAACCTAGAGACTATGCTCTCTTCCTCACAAGCCAGTATATCTCTCACTGAGAAGGCTGTAAACACAATCACTACACCTCAAACACCACCCATAACTACACAACACACACCCACATATGCGAAGGTTCTTAACAAAAACAAACTCAAACAAAGGAGACCTCAGAGGCAAAAACACAAACAAACTCCACAATCCTCCACACCACATACCACGCATAGTCCACACACCTGTGTCTCATAACCACTAAGTCCTAACCATAAACCCAACATATTAGTCAAAGGAAACTCCATCGTGAGACACACAGATGTGCCTCTCACCAAGCTGAATAAGTCACGGTTAGTTGTCTGTCAGGTGCCGGAATCTGCCATATCACACATTCACTCAAATCGTTCAACAACAGATACTGTTATGACTTTGTCATAGTCTATGTTGGGGTGAATGACTTGAGACATACCTCCCTGGACTATATGAAGAGAGAGATGACTGAGCTCACTGAATATGTGTCCCAGGCAGGTATGTCCCTAGACTTAAGCAGCATTCTACCGTCACCCAGAATGATGCCTCAATATAAACAGAATATGACTGACTTCAATAATTGGCTTAGTTTCTGGTGTCATTCCAGGGGAATCCAGTACCTTACATCCTGGGAAAATATGATCAGCAGACCACAGTGCTTTGCTAGAGATGGCCTGCATCTGTCTAACTTGGGTTTCAGGCTTCTGGTAAAGGTCCTTGCCTCCCCATAGTGCCTTTTTTAGGAAAAGTCATGAGGTTGATACAAGCAACATAAAAATTTCAACAAAGCACAAATTAAAGATCATCCTACTAAACGCTAGGAGTCTAAACATGAAATTGCACTAATTACAAGCATTCTTAATCCTGGAAGATGGTGACATTTGTGCAGTCACAGACACCTTGCTTAAAGCTGTGGAGAGCACTCCAGCCTTACCTGGTTACTCATCCTACTATACATTCAGACCTCAAACTGTGGGCAGCAAAGGTAAAGGAGGTGAAGTTTCAATATATATTAAAGACACTCACACCTCCAGGCTGGTCAAACAGTATGATGCACAGGAGACTCTCCAGGTGCAGTTAACCTTTGATAAGAACCCTATTCAAATCATAGCTAGCAGTTAGCTACGGGCCCCCAAATTTGACTCAAGATGCCCACTCCACCTATCTGGACTGCTTCGAATCTATCAAGGCTCATCCCTTTACCCTGATTCTGGGTGACTTTAACTACCCAAGCATAGATTGGAAAAACTATTAATGCCAAAACACAAATGTCCAGAGATTCCTCAGTTTTATCAATGCAAATGCCTTGGAACAGCTAGTTGATACCCCCAGAAGAGGTCATAATATCTTAGACTTGGTATTAACCAAGATGCGTAACCACTGCAGTACCCCTACAGTATCATCTTCCCTGATAAAATGTGACCATAAAGCGGTCACTTTTGAAGTCAGCATCTCCCTTGGCTGCCCTCTAGGTAAGGTCAGACAAAAACATTCTCCAAAGCTGATTACAACCTCCTGAGCAATGGTATATACAGCTTCACAGCCCCTTCCCCATCTGTAAGAACTGGCACCAATGTCCAAATCTACACCAAAGTACTATATAAGCATTTATATAGATGCATGGAATCAGGAATACCTAACAGGGCAAAATCATCCCCTGCAAGGAAGAGTAAACCTGTTTGGTGGACATTTGCAATAAATAAACTATATAACTAAAGGAAAAAAAATTGCTGTCCAGGACCAAGAAGGAGCAGGTGCCCAACTGGAAGTAATCTTTCCTTAGCCTAAATAAGGAAATAAGAGAAGTAGTGAAATCCTCTAAAGACAACTTTGAGTCCAAATTGGACACATCTACTAGAGACAATCATAAGGCCTTCTTCACATATGTCCACAGTCTCAAAGGAAGCACCCAGATCTGTTCAGAACTGCTGAACAAGGACACTGCATACATAAATGCTGTAGATATAGCCAACCTATTGGCTGACAGATTTAGTGAAAACTTCACCTCTCTGTCTCCCCCATCAGTAAATCAGGACATGCCCAGTACCTACACCCTTCTCCTTATCTCTAGGGAACAGGTCATCACTGCCCTCTCAAAGGCACTAAATACAGCCTTCATGGGACCAGATAACATCCCAGGCTACATCCCTTCAACCAAAGCAAGAGTACCAGCATTGTTCCAGCCAAGTGGAGGACAGCCACTGTCATCCCTTTACACAAAGGCGGAGCGTCCACTGATCCAGGAAATTATAGACCCCATCAGCCTAACTAGCATGATCTGCAAGGCCATGGAAAGGATAATCGTGGACCTCATTAACAGGGACATTGGCAACCTCCAAACACTCAACCCCACACAGTTTGGCTTTGTTAAGGGGCGGTCATGTCTGTTAAATCTGGTTGACTTCTTTGAGACAGTCACGAAAGCCATGGATGAGGGAAAGATGGTGTACACTGCCTACCTTGACCTAGCCAAAGCCTTCAACACTATTCACCACTCGGGCATAATAGATAAACTCTCTCAACTAGGCATCAATCCATATGTTACCAGATGGGTAGCAAACTGTCTCACTGATAGAACCCACCTAATCAAACTAGGGGAAACCACCTCAATCAGTAGACCTGCAATGAGTGCCACTCACCAGGCTGAACAAGGAAAAAATTACAGTGAGCTGCCTGTCAGGTGCCAGGATCCACCACATAACTCATGCACTCAAGTCACTCTACATCAAGTACAAATGTGACTCTGTCATTGTCCATGTTGGAGTGAATGACTTGAAACATACCTCCCTGGACTACATGAAAAGAGACATGGAAGAGCTCTCGGATCATGTGGCCCAGGCAGGTATGACCCTAGCCCTGAGTGGCATCCTGCCTTCGCCCAGAATGATACCACAATATAAGGACAAAATGATTGACTTCAACAATTGGCTAAGCTTCTGGTGTCATTCAAAGGGGATCCAGTATCTGTCTGCCTGGGACGACATGATCGTCAGACCACGATGTTTTGCCAGAGATGGTCTGCACCTGTTGCCCCTGGGATTTAGATTACTGGCAAAGGCTCTTACCACCCCTATAGTGCCTTTTTTAGGCAAAGTTCAAAGGACAAAGCCACCACTGTAACAGGTACAAGCATGCAAAATCTGAAGGTAATGCTACTCAATGCTAGAAGTCTAAATCTCAAAATGCATTCTCTTGAGGCACTCCTAAAAATGGAGAATGTCGATATATGTGCAGTAACTGAGACCTGGTTCAAGGCTCCAGAGAGCACCCCTGCAATACCAGGCTACAGCTCTTACCACACTTTTCAGCCACCAAACCAAGAACAAAACACTAAAGGTGGAGGAGTGTCCATATTCACCAAGGATATTCACACCACCAGGTTAGTTGCCCAACACAATGCATCTGAAATTCTCCAGGTGCAACTAATACTAGGTAAGACTGCAATCCAAATTGTAGCTTGCTACAGATCCCCCACCATGCCCCAGAATTCTCACTACACCTTTCTAAACATACTGGAAAATATTAATACACAACCAAATACCCTAATACTGGGTGATTTCAACTACCCTGCCATTAACTGGGAAAACTACTCATGTACCAACACCTTTGCCCAACAGTTCTTGGAATTCATAAATTCAAATGCCCTGGATCAACTAATCCATAGTCCCACCAGGGGCTCCAATATCCTAGACCTGGTCATTACCAACATGGGAAATCGATGCTCCACACTTATGGTCACCCCCTCGTTGGTCAGATCAGACCATAAGCTAATCACCCTTAACATCCACATTCCAGCCCCACCCCCCAGTAAGGAAACCTCCATAAAAAACTTCTCCAAGGCCAGCTTTATGCTACTGAAGTCAGAAGTTACAAACTTCATGACACCCATGCAGACAGGAACTAAAAGTTTGAATGCTGTGTTCTACACTAAGGCACTGTACAAGCACATCCACTCATGCATGAATCATGCCATCCCAAATAGAACCATGATGCTCTCCTCCAAAAAAAGGAAGCCAATCTGGTGGTCCCCTGACATAAATAAACTTTACAACAAAAGGAAGAAATTGTTGCAGAAAAGAGGAAAATCCCAGGATGCAAAAAACTCCCTTACCAGCATCAGTAAGAAGCTGAGATCCATCATAAAATCCTCCAAAGCTAGTTACGAAAATAAAATTGCCAAAGATTCCAAAGACAACCACAAGGCATTCTCTAACTATGTCAAGAATCTAAATAGCAATGCTCAGATCTGCTCTGAGCTACAACAGAATGGCATTAAATATATTGATCTCAAGGATATTGCCAATATCCTGGCAGATCAATTCAGTGCCAACTTCACCCCCCTCTCACCCCCTAAATGGCCCATCTCAATAGCGGAAGATTGCCAAATTCCGGTAATAACGGCCACACAGGTAAAAAACGCACTCTCCAAAGCTAAGAATACAGCATCCATGGGACCAGATAACATCCCGGGCTGTGTACTATATGAACTACAAAATGAACTGGCACCTCACCTAAGTGTCATATTTAATCATACCCTCACCTCAGGCTTCATGCCCACTGAGTGGTGCACTGCTACAGTTATCCCACTCCACAAGGGGGGATCCACCTTGGATCCCGGGAACTATTGCCCCATCAGTCTGATGAGCCTGATCTGCAAGGCCATGGAATGTATTATCATGGAACTTATAAACAAAGACATTGGCAATCTTAAAACACTGGACCCCACCCAGTTTGGGTTCGTGAAGGGATGATCTTGTCTCCTGAACCTGATTGACTTTCTTGAATCAGTCTCCAGAGCTGTGGACGAGGGTAAGGCAGTCTACACAGCCTATCTGGACCTCACCAAGGCCTTTGACACCATCCCCCACTCTGGAATCATAGATAAACTTACTAAGCTGCACATTAATCCCTATGTCACTCGATGGGTTGCCAAATGGCTTACTGACAGAACCCACACTGTAAAAGTAGCTGACACCATATCCAGCTCCAGACAAGTGACAAGTGGAGTACCTCAGGGTTCAGTCCTGGGACTTCTCTTGTTTGGCATCTACTTCTCTGAAATACAGGCCAACACTAAGGAACTCTGACTAACAAAGTTCGCAGATGACTGCAAACTGGAAGCCATTATTGAATCCCCAAATGATGCAAATACTCTACAAAAGGGCCTTACAGAAACAGATGCTTGGTGCCAAAGCCATGGGCTCAAGCTCAATGCCAAGACATGTATAGTTATCCCCTTTGGGAAAAAACATGTACCCATGAATTACCACATAGGTGGCAGTACACTAAACACCGAAAGTGTGATAAGAGACTTAGGGACACAGGTGGACAATGGTCTCACCTTCAATAACCACATCGCCACAACAGTCAGGAAATCCTTTTATGTGGCACACCTCATCACTAAGGGCTTTTCATCTAGAAAAAAAGAGGTAATTGTCCCACTGTACTCAACCCTCATTAGACCCATTATAAAATACAATGCCCCATTTGGTATGCACCTCTCAAGACATCTGCAACAACTGGAAAGGCCGCAGAAATACCTCACTAAAAGAATCACAGGCCTAAAGCAGATGCCCTATGCTGACTGCCTTAAAAGAAAAACTCCAGCTATACTCTGTCGCATATCATCTACTCCGAGGTGCTCTCTACTTAACATACAAGGCCATGTCAAACCCAGAGCTGTTGGACATGCTACACTTAAAGAAATCCCAATCCCTCAGAGCCACATGCTCCAGGGATCTAAACCTTGTCATCACAATAAACAAAACATGCTGAAGGGATAGGTTGCTGACCCAGAGACTCCCCATACTCTGGAATAGACTGCCCATACATGTCAAGCAGAGCACCTCTTTGGCCCTCTTCAAAAGGAACCTTGATGATTGGATGGGAGAAAGGAAATTCACCCCAGGGATCACGTCAGTCGCCCTGCTAGACAGGGGTCCAGGGAAGTAAATAGTGTGGGAAGAAATAGCCAGGGAATTGTTATGGCTAGGCTTGTATAGGCCCTAGGGCCGATAGCCTAGTACCAACCTATGAACCTATGAACCATACCTCAGGGATCAGTCTTGGGGCCACTGTTATTCGGGATATACTTTTCTGAGGTTCAGGCCAAAACCAGTGGGCTCTGGCCTAACAAGTTTGCAGATGACTGCAAGCTGGATGCGGTCATCAATTCCCAAGTGATGTGGATGTCCTACAAGAGGGTCTCACACAAACAAATGACTGGTGCCAGAAACATGGCTTCAAGCTGAATTCCAAAAAATGCATCATCTTCCTCTTTGTGGAGAGAGACATCCCTACATATTATCACATTAATAACATGTTAAGCATGCAATCAGTTCTAAGGCATATGGGCACCCAGGTTCATAGCAACCTGACTTTTGACCACCATGTTGCTTCTGTTGTACGGAAAGCTTTCTACATGGCCCACCTCATAAGTAAGGGTATCTCATCCAGGGACAAAGAGGTCATAACATCCCTGTATTCTTCCCTTATAAGGCCAATTATTGAGTACAATGCCCCCTTCAGCATGTACCTCATAAAGCACATGCAGCAGCTGTAGAGACCACAGAGGTTCCTCACCAGGAGAATCTAGGTCCTCAAACATCTACCCTACATAGATAGGCTAAAAGCGCTGTCCCTCTACTCAGTTTCATACAGACTCCTCAGAGGTGACCTCTGTCTGGCATACAAAGCAATCTCAAACCTCACCTTGATGGGACTGCTGCATATCTGCAAGTCAAGCTCCACTGAAGTAACCCACACACATGACCTCAACTTGGTCTGTGACATCAATAGGACTTGTTGGTCAGACAAATTTCTGTCCCAGAGACTCCCCCATCTCTGGAATAGACTCCCTCTCCACATCAAGCAGAGTACCTCATTATCCCTTTTTAAGTGCAACCTGCATGAGAAACAGAAAATATACCCCTGGGATTCCACCTGTGTCCCTGCTGGACAGGGGCTTTCGGTGCTGACTTGTCTAAATATGGGTTAAACTCTTGGCTAGGCTTATAAGAGCCTCAGGTCCAATAACCTAGTAACTTCCTATGATGTCAGTAGCATATGCCTTAACTGCCATCCTCTCCAACAGATGTGGCCTTGATGCAGTGTCTCATCTGAACAGTACCACCACTAGAGTGAAGCACCCCTCCCCTTAATCTACACTCTACTGTCAATGTTTGAACATCAGTTCAAGCACTTGACATGAAATATGACTCCAAGTGCCTGATGTGGGGATACAACCTATGGTCATCTAATGCTGTGGACATTAAAGTCAGGTGCACTAACTGCTAAGCCACTGGATAGCACTGAAGACATGGAAGGCATTTGTCTGTTGTTACATTATTTCTGTCTTATTTTGGTTCAGTGATGTGGGTGTGTGACTTAATTTTTATATTATATCATGAGGCTAGAGGTGTAAGTCATTTAATAGGGAAGAGGTTCTGTTAAACAACCATACCAGTAATAGTCTATTAACTTACTCTTAGTATTATATGTTTAAAATTTGCCAGTTATGCCACTAATAAATAAACTGGAAGCTATTCCTGATAGCCAGTCAGTAATGTGAAAACTGAACGCACATTTTACAAGCAACAGTTGCTTGCTAGTCTGTTTTAATTATAATTAGGAACAACTGTGACAATGAGATAATATAAATAAAGAATCTGAAGTCATTTAAGTCCCAGGAAACTGTTTTCCAATATCTATGGATTTCTAAAAATAAACAGCATCAAAATTTTATTTTTTTATGTATTAATTTATTTCTCAAAAACCATTAAGCATCCCTCTCCAATTGGCTCTTCAGGCCCATTTGTTCCCCAAGGGGTAAGAGCCTCACTGTCTACTCATTTCTCTCAGGGTGAGCGATGAGCCTCAGAGACTGTGCTGTCATCTGCAAGGGCTTGCATATTTTTCTATTATAAGTTCCTAACCACATTACTCATGTCCAGTATGCAACCCCAGAGCATGCAGTGGTTATCTATGAGGGAATATCAGTTGCTATTGCAAATGACTTAACCCCTCATGACTGCCCAGACCCCTTCAAGCTAATGTTACTGTGTGCTTTACAGTGTCTTTAGGGGGAGTGCTCCACCTCAGGACACATTGCCCTAAACACTCCGCATGAAAAGAGCCAAGCTGGCCAAGCCACTTAAATCCTCCCTTAACCATGCTGGCTTCAATAGATATCCAGGTGACTAACTGAACTCAGGTCACCTGTGTCATAGTCAGCACTTTATCCCTCTTTGCCATTGCAGTGGGCATTAACAAGTTTATTTTACTGTGCTAGTGGAAAGTAATGGTGCCATAAGCAATTTTCTTTTTGCTAAAGTTTTTAAAACCTGGCACATCACAAGTCAAAATATTACAGTGACCATTTTCTAATATAAATGCTTTAAATTTGTTAAACTTCTCATGGTTTTATTATTATTATTATTGTTGTTGTTATTATTATCAAATTGAAAAAGATCTTATCAGGTAGCAACCAAGGACAGGAATCACAGACATTATCCAGAATAGTTTAAGGCTGGTGCACAACACAAAGCACATACCTAAGGCAGACAAAAATCCATGCATGTGTTCAAGCACCGCTGACTACTACCTGGCATAGTCCAAATATAGAGCAGGTATGCAAATGTGGTCCCAGAGCAAACATTGTTATTCACACAACTGAATTGCAGGGTACCGTCACTTGGTCAGCCTGATATTTTTGACAGTGCAACTCTGGGTCAACCATACAAAAGTGAAAATACATGCCCTCACTGTCATTGTAACACAGAAGTGTTTATCATCATAACCCAGATGAACGGCAACAGCATATAGATGTTAGTGAAAAATTCCAAAGACATACTGTAAAATAAAGGGCCCTCATATTGTGAAATTGTGTACTGTGCAGCCAAGCATGAAACTGTGCACACAAGCTTGAAACTTTGTATTGTGCCCACAAGCCTATTATTGCATTCACACCCTGTCATGCCAGAACACAGTGTAACCTGATCCCTTAGTTCACCTTATATGTAAATAACCATTTCTCCAGAATGTGATGCAGAAATAATTTATAAATCACCCCTGGTCATTTATTTGCCACATGTGTAGAATGAAATAGCACATAGACAAACTGGAAATACAGATAACACATTGAGGAAATGGTGACCACCAGAACTGAATCCAGAAGAACCCTATTTGTCTTCTTCCAAGCGTCCATTCTAAAGTGTCGGCTGTCCTCCTGTAAGGCTTACTGCTAAACATGGGAAGTAACAAAATGCATAAATGCAGACAGTAGAATATACAAGATCTGCTTCTAGGATATAAAATGTATTATGACATAAAGTGAATATCTGTAGTGTATCTAGAATAGTTCAAGGAACCTGAGTATTTATCAGTGCTGAACTCTCACAATTATCATACTGTATAAGTAATATTAATGGCAGACCATATCTCTTTAAAATATTTTAATTGTCCACAAACACACTGAACAAACAATTCATGTCAGATTATTACAGGTATTTCAGACTTCTCATTAAGTAATGGGTTTATGCAACAGCTTACTGGACTGACTAGTGAGAATAATAATCAGATCTGGTTATTAATTTTTTAGTAGGTTGTCTTCTAAAAAGTTCATATCACAGCAAAATTATTCATATTTAGTTTAGTAAGAAATAGCAAAAAGCTGTTTCATGCTTCACTAATTACAAAAGTGATGACTGTGAGGAAATTATTGTTGAATATCCTTTAATAAATGCACTTTTATAAACATCATAATATGATATTATAAACATGCATGTACACATGTATTCTGGACAGAATCGGGTATTCTGCTAAGAAAGGGGCATCATTTCAGTTGTAGGATCCCTATTCATGTGCAAAATAAATTCAGTGATTTACTAAAGCATTGACCATTCCATGTGTAGTAGAACAGTGGTGAGAGCTACATTCATGAACCTCATCCTCTTTCAACTACATATGAGACAATGAATTTGTGTACTATGCTTACAAATGTGTAACCTAATGGAGGTCAAAAATTGAATGCTCGAGCTTCAATTGCCTGAGGTTCAATCTGTCGGTGATCAGAGTTCCTCCATAGGAAATCACTGTTGGTGAGTTGTGCCAGCAGTGATGCCCTTTTGGAGGGATTTTTGCCCTTCTTCAAGGTGGTGCAATCATGGAGTTGGTATATATAAGTTCAGGGGGGGGTTTTTGGCTGTATTTTTGTTGCGAGTAAAGTTTGGGGATTCCATTCCTCAATGCATTCTCTTTCATCCACTCCATATTATACTGGAAATGTTTGAATGACAGTGCAATTTTGTTTTAAGGCATATGCTATTAAGGGAAGGCTGCATTCTTGTTGGGATAGTAAGATGCCTTTTCTTATTGTGATTTTAAAGGGTTTTGAGGAAATGGAAGAGATGTTGTTAACCCAGGAAAGTAAGTGGTTTATTTTCTTTTTTGTATTGCCTAAGAGTAGGGAGAAGCTGAGATAATGATCTGGCTGGAGCAGCAGGCATTTAAATGAATTAGTGTTTTCATTAATGATGTTGTGACCAATCATCTATAGTTTAGAGGTAACTGCTTAATTTTGTTTTTTTGTCTTGTTTTATTTTGTCCAGAAAATAATTTTTAGGTGACTTGGATATAGTCTTATATCATCAGGACAAAGTAAGAACAAACAAGTAGTTTGTTGATATAGGTCTGTATTACTCATTGAAACCAACTTCAGGGAAAGGCCGTTCATCGAATACAAATCAGTGAACGGCCATTTATCATTTATCGAATGTTCACAGCTGCAAACATGTTTCCCAGGGAAGTGAGTTAGTTGTCAAGCATACCAAGTGACACACACACCTCAGTATATATCAAACCCACCAAAGTGGGGGGCTGCACCCCACACCCCCCAACTTATATATACCAACTCCAAGATTGCACTGCATTGGGAGAAGGGCAAATTTCAGTATGTTGGCCAACTAACTCATTTCCCTGTAAAAAAACGTTTGCTGATGTGAACATTTGATGAATTGCCGTTTGCTGACTTGTGTTCAATAAACGGCCATTCACTGAAGTTGGATTTCTACAAAGTAATATAAACCCACATATATATATATATATATATATATATATATATATATATATATATATATATGGGTTTACCATAAATTGCTGAGTACTCACCTACTCTGCCACCAGGAGAAAACAACAAACAGAAAGAAAAAAAAATCCAAGTGCAGGGCTTCACCCACCCCACATCCCCCTATGTAAATATATTGACTCCTAGATTCACTACCATGGAGTAAGGGCAAAGTTCATCATGGTGGACAACTGTTTCCTTTCCTGGGCGTTCTTTTTGCAGCTCCAGGAGTTCGACAGAATGACAGTCAATGAAGTGAGGCTCGATGAAATGGCATTCGATAAGGTGAATATTTGACAATTTGCGGTAGACGCATATATATATATATATATATATATATATATATATATATATATATATGTGGGAAAAAAAGAGGAGCAAGAATCGAACTTTGTGAAAATTTTGCTTCAAACCAGCTAATGAAGAGAGGGAGAGAGAGAGAGAGAGAGAGAGGAAAGAATTTTAACACAGACAAGATAATTAGAAAGATAACAAAAAGCTGGACAATGTTAGTAAAGAAAGTTACAAAATATCTGTCTGTCAATGGTAGAAATCAGAATTTCCTAATATGGGTATAGTGTATTCTATGTGCAGAAAATTTGATGCTTCTAAGGGCATAGAAATCCACTGCATAATTTAATCTAGCCCTACAAAATGATGTATACACAGTGTTGTGTCTGAAACACCAAACATTTTTTTTAGCATTTGTTTGCCAGAATAGTCTAATTCATTTGCAAGCATTCCCTTTTTTAATCTAGACCTGGGGAGAAATGCTCCAAGTACATTGAAAAATATATTAAAAGACATTGTACAGACATGATTACATTGGAAATATAGGTAAAGTAAATTAATGAGTCTATACTACCACATCGAAAACATCATTAATAGAACGGCTTTATAACCGAAAATGCGGTTAATAGAACTCGCTTTTGTTGGGGGGTTGTGCCACCACACCCCCCATTAATTATATAAACCAACTCTGAGATCACACTACAATGAGGAAAGGGCAAATTTTTCGATCTTCACTGTACCACAATTTCACAATACACAGTTCTTCTATTGACATTTACAGTTATAAAGCCATTCGATTAACGGCTTTTTCTATGTGGTAATATAGACCCAATAGATGCAGACATGATAATGTAGTACTAAACATAACATTAAGATTGTAGGAAGCATTCCTAACATCCAGTCTGAAACAATGTATTGCAATATACTTTTACAGATAATATGATACCGAACATTATATGAGGCCTTCATTAGGCACATAGTGACAGTAATATAGAATATACTTTTGAAACATTCAAGAGAGGCATAAAACATAATTATGAATGCTGCTCATTGAGATATTTTAAAGTATTTTGTGATATAAAGAAAAAGAAGTAGAGGCAACAGCTGTGTAAAGATGCATGTGTAAATAGGGCAGGCTAGTACAGTAGCAAAATGTTGAAAGGAAACTGGTAACTGGAAGTTAAGAGGAACATGAATTTATTTGTAGTTAAGTGTTATTCAGGTGTACAGCATGAGCATGGACAGAACTCATTCAGGTATGTTTTGAGTTGGGTTTTAAACCTTGGTAGTTTGTCAATTTGCTTAGAAGTACAATAATGTTAGGTTTTATGAATGGAAATAATCATATTAACTGATCCTTTTCCTGTTATTATACTTGTATAACATTTTCTTTTGTTATTATTCATTCATAATTTTCTCAATTAGGTGTTTTTTTTTGTGAAGATGATTCCCTCCTAGGTCTGTAGTTCAGTCATGATTTTCTCTAAGTGTGTGTGTAGAATTTATATGTTATCTCCATGTCTGTGTGGGTTTACGCTATGTATTACAGTTTTTTCCAACCTTCCAAAAACATGATGCTGAATTAGATAAACTGGGTAGCTTAAGCCATTATCCATCAGCATCTGCATCAGCATCAACCTCCCCTTTTACCATTTTGTATATGGAGGTCTGTGTCTCACATCAACAGTGACTATCACCTAGAACCAATGCGCACACTGGCAGGTGGCTAGCCGTAGATGTATAATACATTTACCCACATCCTTGTAGCCTTAGTCATGGCTTTAGAGTATCAGTGGAAAAGTCCACTTACCTGCTTTACAAATGATAAGTGAATGAATGAATAAATCAGTAAACAAATAAATATGGATACTAAGGCATTTGTGTTTTATGGCAGCATGTAATTGTACCACAATGCCCACATTTTTGAACTAGCAATTTCTTCCTTTACAAAAGTGACATCGCCAAGTTAATTAAAGGATGCTATCCTGAGGATAAAAAGATAGTGATTTAACCATGCTGCATCATTTAAATAACTTATGGTTTTGATGTGCATTTAGAATAACCTTGTCAACTCGAAAAGGTGCTTGGCAAGACAAAATTTAGATTGTCATTATGAAATGTTGTGGACAATAGCATCATCTGGGCTTGTTCAAGGTGGTTTCAAAGGCTTACAGACAAATGGTAGCCACTGACAATATGTGGAGATGGCTACTTAAAAACTATTTAAAATCTGAGTACTATTTCTTTTGCACTGATCTGCTCAAAATACATATTAGAATTACTATAACCAGAAATGAAACACAGCAGAAAGAAAACAATTGTTACGGTGGTACAAACACCTCTATAAAACTGATTGCTGTTGCTAGACAAAGAACACTTCTTTCAACTGTTCGTCTGTTTTTTTTTCACATCACACACTTCTGAAGAACAATAGACTAGTCACACTTTATTTTCATGTGATAGAAATGATGAATTAAGAAAATCAGAAACCTGTTAGCTCACAAGATATATCTATTATAGCACGACTGTAAAAATGTTTCATCTTTTTTAATTGTGCCAAAATGGATTTCCCTGTGCAATGTTTATTTCAGATTAAAATAGCTAAATCCAATATCATAAATAGGGCATATATAACACAGGATGTTTAAATGAAAATTCAGAAGTTTAGATATGATGTGGTCTGTTCGTTAATCTTGTCCTAGTTTCAGTATTTTAATAGTGGAATCATTGGAATATAATTCAAAAGTAGAAGAACACAAAAAGTACTAACTATTTCAGTGAAGTGCAGAGCAAATGAAGAAAAAAAAGGAAACAAGAGAATATGAGGTCAAAATGGAGTCCCAAATGAGTCCCAAGAAGTAGCAAACAATGCCAATTAATCTAAAAAGCTAAAATTTTCCACGTGTGTTATAAATACATGAGAAAAATAGTGTGAAACTTAAAGAATGCAGAGAAAATAATGAAAGAAAGAAACAGTGGGGAAATGAAGTCATTATCAGTTTTATATTTAATGAGAGTACATGACTCCTGAATAACTCATTCATCATGTGTTCTAACTAAAAACAAGAAAGGAACTCAATGCTCCAGTTACTTAAAAGACTAACATCAAAATACATTTGCAGGACTGAAAAATTGCATCCAAATGTTCTAAACAATTTGACAAATGATGTAATTATTTCTAAGATAATACATCAACCATCTGTTCAAATGAGCATGGTTTGGATGGACTTGAGAAGAGAAACTTAGGTGTCATTCTTGAAAAGAATAAGGAAAATGAATACTAGAATTAAAGAAGTGTCATTAGGTGGGTTTTCACTGAAATGTTTCGGAATATCTATGCCAGTCATTTGCTCACTTCTTGCTTACTTTAGGTGATGTGAGGAGGTGCTGGTCTTCAGACTAAACAGTTCATCAGTAGTAACTGTGCACTATATTATTATCATTATTATGATTATATTTATTATCATTTTTATTTTTTGTCACATTCAGCTATGACAGATATAGCTCTCCAAAACTGGACTACGCCAAACACTGTCAGACATGTCTTTTTTTTTTTTGCTTTAAAATGCAGTGACCTTAGAGCTGGGTATGTTAATTAAGGAGGTACAGATAGCACCTTCCTTCATCATGTAAAATAGTTAAGTTTGTGTGACCTCAGAGGTGGATATGTTAATTAAGGAAGTACAGATAGCACCTTCCTTCATCGTGTAAAACATTTAACTTTGTGTGACCTCAGAGATGGGTATTTTAATTAAAGGGGTACAGATGGCACCTTCCCTAATCACATAACATTTAAGTTTGTTTCTTTAATGAATAACAGTGCCATGTACTGCTTCCCCTTTGCAAAATAACATTAACTGAAGCATGGATAAACTATATTTTCAGTTACACCACTTTTGCGGAATTGTCATAAAACAAAAGAACAGCATGGCACCAAACACTGTTTCCCATAGGAAATCATTTCCAGTGTGAATTCTAATTGTGCACCAGCAATGACTGAATTATTTAGGAAGATTTCTCCCTTCTTTGAGTTGGTGTGATGGTGGAGTTGGTATATATAAGCTCAAAGTTTAGAAGTCTTGCCCCAACATCTGGGGGGGGGGGGTGCAAGTAAAACTGTATTTTTCACCCTTTTGAATTTCTGGCATTTTTTTTTTCATCCTTTCGAAACTTTGACTTTCAGGAAGTCAGTGTTTCATAGCAGAACGTCAGTGTTAAGGAGGCAATGCAATATGAACACAAAGCCAACAGTCTAGTTTTGTTATACTTCTGCCTGGTGATCAGTTGTGAAATTGTGCCTATGCACACAACTGGAAGGCATGTCCAGATGTTATTTTGTGGCAATAAAGCTGCTCCTGCATTTGTTAGAGTGTTTTGTGAACAGTAGGGCTTTGTCATGTAGGAAGCAGATTAGGTTGGTTAGACACATTCCAATGAATTGCCTTTTTACATATTGCAAAATATTTGAAACAGGCCAGATTTCGAAAGACTTGCTCTCAATGTAGGTGACCACTTACACTGGTTTGAGGCTAAGAGCAGGTGTTTCAGAATCTGGTCCACATAGTAAACCTGTATATAGGTAGGCCTTACACCAAAGTTAGTAACTTACACTGAGAGCAAGTCTTTTGGAATCAGGGCAGACTTATACCGAGAGCAACTCTTTTGGAATCTGGCCCACTGAGTTAATTATAAACTATATTGTCATTGACATTTTTTATGTCTTGCATTAACAGATTCACTAGTACGGACAAGAACTAGCAAGTCCCAAACTTGAGGTACTTATGTAGTAAAAACTAAATTTATGAACAAATACTTCTTCACTTGAGAAGAAATTTTACTCTAGGCTAACATGAATGTTAAACTAAATAAGGTAAAGTATGTCATTTTACTTACACATAATATACATTTAGAAATTTAACAGTGAAATGTAATTAATGCGAAATGGAAAGAAATCTATGCCATGCTTTTTAAATAATTTTTTCTGGTCTTTGAAATTAAAGGACATTGTAAATGGTCAAAAAAGTCTTAATTTTTAATGCAATTAAAAATTTCTAAAAATACGGAATAAATATGGCTTGTGTTTGAGAGTATATCTAAGGATGCTCATAAAGAATTATATTATAGCACCAACAATATGAGTCTGTTTACGTACTGAAAATGTATACTCAGATGAAAATATTTACAAACCCTGGGATTCATGAAGCTTGCACCAGGTGCAGGTGTAGCGTAGGAATTCCAACACCAAATATGGCCAGAGAACGATCTAGGTATGAGCTGCTCCCACGTGCACTACCTGCATACACTACGCCCGCACAGCTACCGGGCCCTGTATGCTAATTACCCCATGTGCAGCAGTGTAGCATGCAAATGAAGGTATGTAGTGATCCAGGAAGTGGTGCAGACGTAGTGTAAGCATGCAGAAATGTAAACCGTAAAAAATGGTTTACATTTTTGCAAACATAAAATCGGAACCATGACAGCTGACCAAACACATGCATTATATTCTTAATATATGCCAATGGCTAAATATATAGCCATTGGCATAAAAAATGTACAAAATATAAAATTAACATTTAATATTTATATTTGCACTATCACAAAGTGGAAGCACAAGGCAGCGGCGTGCAAATGGGATCGCAAGGAAAATAGAAAAATATAGAATAAAACTGCAATGTAACACATATCATGATTTCCCCATAATAGTGAATGGCAGGCATGCTACACCACACCATGGTGCAAAGGTTGCTAAGGGTCTGTGACAGTGTTATGCGTGCTAGCTAGGAATTAGCAGACAATGCCATGCAAATGAGAGGAGTAATAGTGAATCACAGATTCCCCGCTGGTGTAAGGATGCACCTCACAGCGTAGCGTTATAACACCGATGTGTGCGCTTGAGATAAAGATGACATCAATAGAGGGGTGTGTCACCTTTGCTGTAAGCACATTGGAGCATTGCTAATCCGGTTTGCCTGTAGCTAAGCAAAGCTGCAGGATAGGGGTGTGTTGAACTGGCTATAGCTTTGCTTAGCTAAGAGTACACAAGGTAACTGAGTATGCATGTGAATGGAGATGAAAGCACGCTTAAACCCAGTAACTGGGTTTGCACGGCGTGTACTGGAGCTGAAACAGGAAGGATATAGGAAAGAAATAAGGAAATGTTGCAGCAGGGAAATTGGAGTACAAATGACTAATTAACACCTAGGAACCTACAGTGGGCCATTGACAACAGCTAACAAGGCTGCAAGCAGCTACCTGCAGAACAGGAAAGGGGAGGGGCTGTACTGCAAAGAAAACAGTAAAGTGTCACAGCAGAACAAAGCGGATTTGCAGTATATCAGCTACAAGACACATTTTGCAACACATGACTGGGTAGGGAAAGTACAAATCAAGAAAGATGGAAGGTGGATGCATTCCTGATAATGGGAGGGGATCCAGGTTTAAAAGTGAATTAAAGGGCAACAGATTAATCAAGGCAGGCATAACTCCATATTAAAGACCCCACACTTGCAGTACTCACTGTAAAACCCATAATTAAGACACCTTGCAGCTGGAATTGCTGATACACACCAAATGACATCAGCAGCATCCATAGCAAAATATTATAAAGTGTGAAAGCACCTCACTTACACTTGTATATTCCCATGCACTCTGCACCATTGGTGTATACAGAAGGGGAACTTTTAGTATGTACATGTTAGGGGCTGCCATACCTTTAATCCACCAGCATGTGTTGGAGACTGAAGGTGGTGTGGAGGATGATGCACACAACCACATCAGGTACCAGAGGAGGAGAAAAGTGTTCAGACCCAGGGTAACCCACCAGGGGCTACATGATCTGGAGATTGTAGAGCATTACAGGGTGGACAGGGACACCCTACAGCAACTTGTGGAGCTGTGGCCAGCCATGCCTCAGAGCCAGAACAAACAGAGGCGAACCCATCCCAGTGGATATGAAGGTATGTGTAAGCCTGAGAATACTAGCCGCAACTAGGGATATCATGAGGATCTCACAGGCATCAGCATCCAGGGTACTTCACCAGTTCCTGGATGCCATGTTACCACATGCCAATGAGCACATATACTTCCCCTGAATGCAGGAGGAGTTGGCCAGCAATATGCGTCTCTTCCACCATGTGGCAGAATACCAGGAGGTACTGGGTGCAATAGACTGCACGCACATACACATCAAGTCGCCACCTGGTGAGCAGGGTAGGCACTACATAAACCACAAGGGATACCCCTCCATCAACTGCCAGGTCATGTGCAATGCCCAGGGCATTATCATAGAAGTGTGTGCTGGCATCCCTGGAAGCTATCACGACTCCCACATCTGGCATGCCTCACAGCTGTATCAGGTATTTTCCAGGGGGGACATCCCATATGGCCACCTGGTGGGGAATGCTGGTTATGCACTGGAACCATGGATGATGACTTCCATCAGAAATGCACACACACCCATGCAGGAACGTCATAATGAGGCACACGGACAAACCAGAATCATCATAGAGCGTGTGTTTGGGATGCTTAAATCACGGTTCCGTTGCTTGGAAATATCTGGTGGAGCCTTGCAGTACTCTCCAGGCACGTGTGCCCACATCTTCATAGTATGTGCCATGCTTAACAATATGATCCTGTGGAAACAGCTGCAGCAGGGACAAAATGGTAAAGGCCCTCATAG
This sequence comes from Protopterus annectens, assembly GCF_019279795.1. Classification (NCBI taxonomy): domain Eukaryota; kingdom Metazoa; phylum Chordata; order Ceratodontiformes; family Protopteridae; genus Protopterus; species Protopterus annectens. Next base: position 925,532,160 of record NC_056730.1, read on the forward strand.
CCCACCAACATTGCCAAGGGCCCCACAGGCACAGAGGTACTCAGAACATGAATACCCTGAGCCAGCCCCAGTAGGCAGACGGAAGCGTGCCCAGCATGCCCATTCCTTGGCAAGGAGGGAACATATAGCACACACACTGACAGTGTAGGCACCTAGGGGCTGACACCTTTCTCCACCTGCACACACAGTAAAAATGTATGGCACACACACACACAAGACTACCTGTAAATTGTCATGTATAGGCAGTCTACTGTGTGCATCCAACATAGGCAGCCCTCAACTATTGCACACACAACTGCTATTGGCACAAGATAAGTCAACAACTGAACAGTAAATTAAGCTATCAGCATCTGCTGATACTGTATGTATAGGTTCATAGGTTCATAGGTAGGTACTTGGTTAACTGCCTGAGGGCATTAGGTTCATAGGTTAGTACTAGGCTAACTGCCCTTGTGAGCCATTGTAAGCCTAGCCAATTATCCCTTGTGAGACTCAAACCCTGCACCTTGTGTTTGTAAGGCAAACACCTTAACCATTAGGCCACCCTCACAACCCCCATTCATAAGCCTACCCAAAATGTGTCAGCTTTTGCCACCCCATTGATTCATTAACTGTCCCTCTGTGGAGCAGAGCCAATGGCGGGATCATGGGGTGTATCTACTGTTCCCCATCCACTCTTCAAGGTTTCTCTTGAAGAGTGTTAGTGAGGGGCTCTGTATAATGTAATTAGGGATGTTGTTCCAAAGTATGGGGAGTTTCTGTGACAGGAATCCGTCCCTCCAGCATCTTCCAGTTATTGTTGTGGCAAGGTTCCGCTCACTACAGCCTGTGGCTCACTGTGACATGGATTCCCATAGGTGGCGCATATCCATTAAGCCTGAGTTCGACATGGCTTTGCTGGCCAGCAGAGATCATCTCTGAGTAAACGAGATGCCACTGAGTAAAGTAGGAGTTTATTCAGTCTGGCTGCATAGGATATATGTTTGAGGCCAGTAATCCTCTTGGCGAGGTACATTCGTGGACCTTCCATCTGTTGGAAGTGTCTTCTGAGGGACATCCCAAATGGGTTATTATACTCTATGATGGGAATGATGAGTGATGAGTAAAGGGGCACTATAACCTCCTTATGTCTAGATGCAAACCCTTTAGTAACCAGATGGCCTACATAGAAGGATGTCCTAACTACTTTGAAGATATGATTGTCAAAGGAGAGATCACTATCTACCTTAGTCACCAGATACCCTATTATCTTGTCTGTATTAAAGTGGCTGCCACTCATGTGTTAATATGTGGGTGCTTAATATTCCAAAATGGAATGACCATGCAGTTTGTGGCACTTAGCTGGAGGCCATGACTTTGACACCTTGTGTCAGTCTCTGTGAGGCCCCTTGAAGGATGTCTGGGTCAGCTGGACTGTCAATTATGGCTCCCAGTTTGCAGTCATTGCCAAACATGGTCTGCCATAGTCCACCTGTATTTGCCTGTACCTCTGAGAAGTACATGCCAAACAGTAGGGGCCCAAGGACTGAGTCCTGTGGGACACCAGTCGTGACTGGTTAAGAGTTGGACCTGGAGACCACTAGTCATACCATGTGGGTTCTGTGTGTAAGCCTGTTGGCAACCCATCCTTTGATGTATGGGTGTATGTACAGGCTGGTGAGTTTATCAATAATACCTGAGTGGGGAATGGTATCAAAAGCCTTGGTGAGGTCCAGGTAGTATATGTGAACCACCTCTCCCCTCATCTAACATCTTGGTGACTGTCTGTAAGACGTCAAACAAGTTCACTAGGCATGAACTGCACTCAACCAAGCTGACCTGGGTTGGGTCAAGTGTTTGGAGGTTACGAATGTCTTTGGTAATGAGTGCCATGAGGATGCACTCCATAGCTTTGCAGACCAGGCTAGTCAGGCTTATGGGGTGGTAGTTACCATGATCAGTTGTGTTTCCACCTTGGTGGAGTGGAATAACCATTGCCTCACACCATTGTATGGGCATGTAGCCTGTGGAGAGGCTGAGGTTGAAAAGCTTAATTAGGTAGGGGGTCAGTTTGTCTTGTAGTGTTTGCAGTCTGAGACACCATCTGCCTCCATTGACGCTGTGTATTGCTGTTAGAGAGTGCCATTTCCACCTGTGTGTCTCTTATGTCTGGGATACTGTACTTTTCTGGTATTGTTGTGGGCTCTTTGGGGGGGGTGAAGTTTGCACTGAATGTATCTGCAAGTATGTTGGTGATATCAGTAGGGTCAGTATATTTTGTGCTATATTGCACCGGCACAGTGCAAATCTGTGTGTTACCACTTAGATCCTTGACATAGCCAAAGAAGGCTTTGTGGTTATCTTTCGAATCATTGCCTATTTTCCTGTTGATGTTAGCCTTGGATGATTTCATGAGGGACCTATGTTTCTTACTAATACTGGTCATGGATGTCTGCCCTTCTTGGGATTTGCTGTTTTTCTGGACTACTGTCCTACATCTGTGGTATAGCTTGTTTATTGCAGAGGTCCACCAGACTTGTGTCCTTGTCTAAGAGGAGTGAGTCTTGGTTTACCAGTGATGGCACGATCCCTACATCCTTGTAGGTGCTTATAGAATGCATTTGTAAATCTGCCGAGGCGCTAAGTTGTAATAAATTTCATTCATGAACTGGCGTTGTTTTTCAGGCTGTTGCCTTTTCTTTTTCGTTGTTTTTGTGCATTTGTAAATCTGTCTGCATCTTAAGCAGTGTTTTCCTTTAGCGTGGGGGCTGCAAAACCCCCCACCGCTGTCTCTAGTAGTGTGAATTTAGCTGTAGGAAAGGTATACATTGTGGTTTCCATGGGTGGCAGAGATGGTTGGGTGTGGAAACAGTGAATAGTTCATGGTCAGATCTAACCAGTGACTGGTTTACCTCTGCTGTAGTGCACCTGTCGCCCATGATGGTGATTACCACTTCTAGTATGTTTCCACCCCTCATTAGGGAGTTTACCATCTGAGTCAAGGGCATATGAGGTGATAAATTCCAGGAAGCACTGGGCCTGGAAGTGAGTACTTGAGTAAGTTTCCCAGTTAATGGTAGGGTAGTTGACATCAACCAATACCAGGGAGTGCGGTAGGACTGTTATGTTTTCCACTGTCTCCAGGTAGGTGGAGTGGTGGTCCTGGGTGATGTAGGGTGATCTGTAGCAGGCCACAGTTTGCATTGCAGTTGTGGCTGATGTTAGCTGCACATGGATGATCTCAGAGGTATCATGCTGCCCCACTAACCTGGAGGTGTAGGTATCCCTGATGAATATGGATACACTCCCTCCATGTCTGTGTCAGTCCATGTTCTGTGGCCAAAATGTGTGGTATGAGTTGTAGTCTGGTAGTGCTGGTGTGCTCTCAGGAGCCTTAAAACAGGTCTCCGTTACTGCACAGATGTTGACGTTGTCCATACTGAGGAGTGCTGTGAGTGCGTACATGTGATCACAACCCTGGTGTTGAGTAGCATAACTCTCATTGATTCTGCTATTATGCTGTTTACGGAGGTGGGATTCACCTTTGAGATTTTCTTAAAAAAGGCACCATGGGGGCACCAATAGCTTTGGCCACTATTCCAAAGCCTAAGGCTGACACATAAGCCAGTATGGCATTGCTGCATGCATGTTTCCCATCTGTGCTTGTTTCTCATCTTTCCTGTAGGCAACCTACTGGTAAGCAATAGAAAGCCTCAAACTTATACGTCTTCTAGCTTCCAAGATAGGCTTTTGGAATGATTAAGTATCAGTGTTCTGTATGTTCTTGCTGTACTTAACTGTTTTCTGACTACATAGTGATTTTTCATTGTATATTGTGATCTGAAAACTCTATTTATTCACATAAAATTGCTGTGATGGCCTGCACTTTAGAGGTTCACAGATAGGTAGTAGGCTATCTGTCCAAGGGCTATTAGAAGCATAGCTGAAGTGTGTTGGCTTTCTCCACACCATTAATGAAGTAACTGAGCCTCTGTCAAGCGTAGCCAATGAAGTGATTCCAGGCAGAGTTCCGGAAGCTGTTGAAGACTGGGGTGGTGGAGGGTGATAGGGGCACTTAGTGATATAAAGAGGGCATGTTAATGTGAAAAATCAACACCATTCAATTTCCCCAACCGGTCTTGCAGCTATAAAACTGGAGGGGCTCCCCCAACCCCTGGCTGTATGGTTCTGGGATACATGATCCCAGGGGTGTATATTCTGTTACCCATTCACACATCAAGGTTTCCCTTGAAGTGTGTCAGTGAGGGGCTATGCCTAATGTAGTTAGGAATGTAATTTATAGTCTCTCATTTCATTTGTTATATGTTTTTATTTCAAGAGTAAGTGAAGCTCAGTGGGTTTGTGTGCCTCCGCTCTTTGCTTAGACTAGCTTACACATAGAAATCATCTAAATAGGAAATAGGCAGAAGCAACGTTAATGTCAATAGTGTAATAGTTACAGCATTTGCATAATATCTGTGCATTCGAGGTTCAAATCCCAATAGTCAGGGATGTTTATCATGTTAATAAGTATACCTTAACCACAGCTTGCATATATAGGTAGTATTCGTCAGTATAATAAACATTTGAAACACCCATATAAACCCATGTGTGCTGGAGAGTAAAGTCAACAGAGAATGTAATTATGTAAGCACATAGTGAGATGTTACTTCACTGAAATGTATATATCCTGAGTAGTTAGCAGATGTGGCTGTGTTTACGTGCACAGGTTACACGTTTTAAAGTTTGTTTAACTGTATTTAACTGCTGCTTTAATGTCATACAACACTTTTAAATATGCTTACAACTGCTTAAATGAGCCTTATTCTGGAGTAAAAAACATTTTTAAAGCATCACGGGTGTTGAACCCAGGACCATTCACACTATAGTCATGGGACTTACCACTAAGCCATCTGATCTGTATACATGTTTCATGGTCTTTAGACTACACCTTATACTATGGGCATTCCACAGTACTGACCACAAATGGGACAGTCACTTTGTGTACATATGTACAGTACATTGTAATGTACTGTAGTTTGTGAATCAACATATACAAGTCTACATATACATAACTGTTACAAGTTAATACTAAATATATATCTATATATATATATATATATATATATATATATATATATATATATATACACACAGTTACATCTTTAGCCATATATATAAACATCTATGAACACAGTTCGTGACACAGAAGCAATCCAAAGGAAATGAAGTGTACACAAAACACATACAGCTCTGGTATTATAACTATTAATATTAACCTAATTCACCATAGAAGGGATGGTTATTGTGTATGTGGAGATTGGGGTGGGGGAGGAATGATGGGTAATGAAATCATGCATCAAGGAGAGCCTGGGTTGGATGTTCAATAAATGAACTGGAGGGGTATACATGGATTATGGGGACAATATAAAAATGACACAAAACAAGAACCATTCTCATCCATAATACACCCTGTCATGTCACATTGCAACATTTAATTTCACAAACATATGAACATTAACATGTATCATACATATGTACACCAACTGACTGTCACATTTGTTTTCAGTAGTGAGGAATGCCTGTAGTAAAATGTATATTCTAAACACCATAACATTTGTACATATCTCAGATGCCTTAGTGGTAAAGTCAGTGACTGTGGTGTTCATGGTCCCAGGTTCAAGGGCTGTTAATTTATTTTGAGGACCAGAATAAGGGCTGTTGGATGCAGGTGGATTAAAGCACTTTTAAGCAGTTGTAAGCAGGTTTGCGTGGGTTTGGGAGATGATAAGCGGTGCTTAAACACGGTTAAATGGATAAGCGCTTCACGGGTTTAACCTTTGCTTAATGTCGCGTAGTCCACCGGCAAATCTGCTTACAACCGCTTAAATGTGCACTATTCACACTTTCCCTACCAGTGCCTACTCTGAGGAAAAATAATAACCCCTTCCAGGATTAGAACCCGCAACCATGTTCACCATCCTCAGAGTAACCTATGACTAAGCTATCTGAGATGTACCTATGCCAGTTGTGTATTCAGACAGGTTAAAACACAAAAGGGAGGATTGTGTGGAAATAGGACAAACCACCATGTACCCAATGAAAGGTGTATGCTATATATATATATATATATATATATATATATATATATATATATAGAGAGAGAGAGAGAGAGAGAGAAACATAGATACATGTCGCTATATAGAGATATGCATATATATGTAGATATATAGATATATAGATAGGTTAAAAACATCTACACATCTATGGAGGTACAGGTAAACGTATGCAATAATATATATTATATATCTGTATCTATATACATATATATATATATATATATATATATATATATATATATATATATATACATGCGTGTATACAGCATCTGAAGTGTTCATATCTGAGTATAACATGGACCATAGCAATCACACATTCTGCCCTCCCCCCAACAATATGAACATAACATATGAAGAGTATATGCCAATACACTATTACAAATATGTTCTATGGACACAGTCACCAACACAACTACGACTGCAAATATCCATGACAGAAATACACAGACAGCTTTCATTTAGCAAAACTTGATTACATTCCAATGTGTTGCCAAAAGGATTCAAGGACTAACAGTACCTGCATGCTATACAGGAAGCATTTAACAGTGCCTTAATGAATCAGCCTGCAATTACCATAGTATTAGTCCACTAAGGGATAGGTTTTCACATAGGAAAGAACCTCCACACACATATAGAAGAATGTATAAAAGCGGTTCCTACACACCTGCATCTGCTATGTACACCCACCAACATCTTCCCCACACCCAAACTAATTACAACAATAAATACTGTTATACCATAACCAATTATTCACCCACTGTACGACATCAGCTGAAACCTTAGCATACCTGGACACAGACACACTAACATGGCCCTATGTAAAATAGTTGCTGTTATACAATGGAACAGCTGCTGATGTTACAGGGTTTGTTTGAACTAATCCTGTTTCAGAGGGTTGAAAAGTAATTACACCAGGAAGTGTTACCGATTACTGATTATCAGCACAGTATGATACACATTTACACCAAACTAAAGATGTCTGATGAGCACACTGTAAACCCCCTAACATTATATGCATAGCCATGCAGCCTTGAGCTGGTCAAACATCCTGGCCAGACTGAAACATATGCAGAAGTATTAGGTACAGACAAACCCTGCACAAGTAGCAATGTTCAGAAATATAACAGCAGTACTCACATTTAGACCAAATCCTCTAGGCATTACACACAATATATTAGTGTTGGTCTCCATACAGCTGTTGCAATAGATTTCAAACAACACTTCCAGGCTGTCTTCCTCACAAGTAAGGCAAAGGGACAACGCCCAAGTGGAGCACTCAGTTATACTCCACTGTTGCCATGGTATTGGCTAAGGCAGTAGCTGCACAGCTGATGTGCATGTAATTAACTACTTAGGAACACCAATTGGTTATCAGGATAGCACGTTACTGATCTCTAACTATAAAAGGATGTCTTGCCACACATTCAAACCATCTGTATCTACCTGTAGAACAGTACAAAATACTGAAACACAAACCGAAAATGAGTAATATACCAGTCAATAACACCTCTAATTACTAAGAAGGTATGTATAACATTTAGTATTTCTGTGTATGTAGTACCTGTTCTGTAAGATTTACAGTGTAATCAATGCATATAGTGGAAATAGCTATCTTGTAGTGATGTATTGTTGAGCAGTAGTAATGCTTGTAGTATTCTATGTGTGTACTGCTGTAGGTCACAAGACAAACTCCTCATACACCACAAGGGATGATATATATGGGCTTGGAACTCACCAATTCACTTCCAGCCACTGTCAGTGTCAGGGTTGGTCCAACAAGTATGTGCTATAAAAGGGGATAGTATATGTCGATATATTGTAACAGTAGACATATGTATGGGTGTATAAGTAAGATGAACATGTCAAAGGTGGGCTTACTGTGCAAATATGGTTTGCATTGTGGGATACTGTGCCAATAACTGTGTAATGTACAGTATTTTAGGCAGATCTGTATTCCATTTTACATAGCATTTCTGTTATGTTATGCAAACATTAGTTATGTCTATTGGCAATTACAATACTCAATAACAGGATACATATGACTTGTATTCATCCGACAGTTTAGCAGCATGATAGCAAAGATAATTGGAAGAGCTAGGTAACTATCCATGCACATAACACATGTAATATTCACCTCTCTAGTATTGTTTGCAAGCAATAACATCTGTGCATGTATACATGTTATGCAAATGTGTAGTGACCCTTGTTACAGGGCTGGGCCAAAAGGCTATGTGCACACCTACATAGACTGGATATTGAGAGTAGAGACACACTGGTTGAACTTTCAGGTTTGTGTAGCCTAACCTCTCATTGCCAACCTAACAGCCACTTGCAAATACTGTATGTAAGATAGTACACAGTACTGGCAATGAAACAGGTTGCATATCATCTTTAACTCCAGTGTAACATCTGCAGTAAGAGTGTAAGATGTAGGAGACTGCTGTCCATGTGTAATAGCTGCTTCATAGGTGATGGCTTACACTATCTGATTATATCCTGATCATGTTGATAGTGACAGCAGAGTCCATTGATACATGACTCTGTATGGGGAGTGGGTGTCCGTGCCCAACAGAGCTCATGGTTCTGGTGGATATGTGAGTATATACCCAGAAAAGGAAACAGACCTGTAGACACTTGCATCATCTGTAATCAACTATCGGGATGTGATGTGCTCCTCAGAGGAGGATTGCTGCTAAAGGTAGCTACTATGTTTCTGTAATAGCCAGTGTTTTCACGTCTATAACACAAATAATTACTTGTGAGCATCACCGTCTAAAACATCTTCATAAGCAATACGTAAACTAAATACAGTACTTGGTACTTGTAGTACTGACTGCTCATGCAGGCATGTCCACTAGTCAGCTACTGGTGTTTACTCATGTCAGCTTTGTGTATGTGGCCATCCTGGGGGAATGTAATCTCTATGCCATGTACACTGCCAAACCCACCTAACACCACACCCCACACATTGTCTGGGATGCAGCTACAGGGGTAAACTGGAAGGCAGTCCAGTCTGCAGGCATGACTGGACTGGACAGTCATGAGGTGCAGGTTAACACATGCAGATCATCACAATCAACACATACCCTTACCAGAACACAGTAAGGACACCCACACATACTACCAGAAATCACACACATTCACAGAGGCTTCTAAGTATCTGGCCAAGCAAGTGACCTCCCAAGCTGGAATAGGCAGGCAACAAAATACACAAACTGTATGACATAGTTTGCATAATTGTGCCACACCTCAGAACATGTGGCCAGAAACATGCCCAACAGTACTCATTTGTGAATGCAAACGCTAGCACTAAATACACACCAAGCTATACGAGGGCAAACATACTGTCAGCTGCCTGTCTGCCATGATTAGCCACATACCCATACACTCAGACCACCTTTTTAACTATACACATGGCCCTGGCATATTCCATGTTGTTGTGCAGGACCTGTGATGCAGTAGCCTGGACTGCATGGAAACACACATGTAGGAACTATCAGGTCTTGTAGTCCATGCAGGTATGTCCCAAGGCCTGGGTAGCATTCTGCCATTGGCCAGAATGATACTGCAGTACAGGAACAAAATGACTGTATTCCACAATTGTCTAATGTACTGGTGCAGTTCAAAGGGTATCCAGTATCTGTCTGCCTGGGATAACATGGTTGATAGACCATGATGCTTTGCCAGACAAGGCCTGCACCTGTCACCCCTGGGAATCTGGATACTGGCTAGGGTTCATGCTTCCCCTATAGTGCCTTCATCATGCAAAGTTCAAGTGAAAGTCCACTGCTGTAACACGGACAGCCAAGCAATAAACTGCGGGTCTCGCTACTCAATGATACATTTCAGAAACTCAATATGGACTCACTTAAGTCAATCTTTAACATGGAGAACATATCTGTGCAGTGACTGAGATATGGTTCAATACTCCAGAGAGCACACCTGCATGACCATGTTATAACACATACCTCACCTCTTGCCCATTATCCTTTATTGGAACACATGGGCCACAGGTCTGTCCATATTCCTGAAGGATATGTACACCCCCACGCTAGTTGCACTTGCATAACTTCAGATGCATTATGCTGAGCAACTACCTTTGCGCCAAAGTGGAATCCAAATTGCACCTTGCGACAGATCACCCACCATGCCTCAGAATTCCCAACTGTCATATTGTGCTGTAATGGGGAATATTAGGTTTGAGACAGAAAACCATAATAATGGCTACTCTCAGCTATTCCATTATGAACTGGGAAGACTCCTCATGTACCAACACCTGTGCTCAATGCATGTTGGATTTCATCAACCCCAATAACCTGAATCACCATAGTCATACAAACAGGGCTAACAGTATGCTACACATAGTCAGTCTCTAAAGCCAATGTTATGCTTCTTAAGAGTAAAATGGTGACTGTCATGGCACCCATGCAGATGGACAATGCATGTGCAAATGCTAAATCCTATACAAATGAACTTTAAGCACACACATAAGTGCAGTGATTGTGCCATTGAAACAGAGCCAAGATTCAACCAAACACAAACAAGAAGGCAAACTGGTGGTAACCTGCCTTAAACTGTACCACAGAAGGTAGTAACTGTTGCAAGAGTGAACACACATAAGAGGAGGTGATCCCTGGTCAGCCTCAGTAAGATGCAGATACACCATATAAAACCACACTAAGCTACTGTAAAACCAATTAGCCATATATTATGAGGCCAACCACAGAGCATTCTATAGCTGTGTCATGAATCGTAAAGGCAACAACAAGACCTGCTGTACTTCACAGCACTATGGCATGGGAAGTACTGCACCTACAAAATAGCACCTGTTCATCCAGATAGGGTCTTGGAGAACCTAAATCCACTCCCACCTCCACCCCAACAGGTACACATATTTATATATCCATGTACACTACAGAGCCCCTGTAATAACAGCCATGCAGGTACAAGCTGTACGCTCTAAAGCCATACATACAGCTTTCATGGGACCTGTCAACATCCCAGGGTGTATCCTACAGAAATATCAGAACAATTTGCTCTCCACATACACATCATGTTCAATCATAGCTTCATGTCAGGCTGTGTACGCACTGAATGGTGCACAGCAACAGTTATCACACCCCACAAAGGGGGAGACACCACTGATAATGGGAAATAGTGCACTACTACCCTGCTGAGTCTGGTCTGTAAGGCCATGTACCGTGATCAACTTATTTTATGTAGTCAGTACAGCTGTAGATGACAGTAAGGTTGATTCACACAGCATATCATGACCTGGCCAGGTCTTAGGACACCATCACCCATATTGTGTTCCAGCTACACTCAGTAAACTAGGTGTATATTCCTATGTCACAGGAGTGGTTGACAACTGTACTTCTCGCAGAACCAACACTACAGAAGGTGTCTGACTAATACAAACACATCAAACCAGTGCCAGCTACAATAATACAGGGTTAATTCCTAGTACTCCCCCTCTTTGTTATCTATACCACACAGACTAACACAGATGGCATCTGCCTATTGATGCTTGCAAATAACTATGAACTAGGAGCAATAGTTCACTCAATGTGTGCTGCGGTCAATATACAGAAGGGCCTTTGTGGGTCGATGTGCGGTGTATGACATATGGCCATAATCTGACAGCTAAGTATTGCATTGTCATCCCCTATGTTAAAAACCCTGTACCCATGAACTACCACCTAGGCAGTGGTCAACATAATGGAAACTGTGTGTGTATGAGATGCAGCTGGACAGTAGTCTTTCCTTTGATAGTTACTTCACCACACCAGTCAGGTAGTCGTATGTGGCACCCCTAATCATGACAGGGTGCCATCCATGAATATAGAGATCATTGTTCAGCCATACTCAACAGTCAAGTGACCTATAATAGATCACATATCTCCTTTAAAGGTTATTGGCCATGTTCAGATGGCCTACACTGGCCTTCCCAATCCCTAGCTCCACTATGTAGCATGATGCCTACCCTGAATAAAGCCATGTCCAACCCAGAGATGTTTGACATGCTACACTTACACATCCTGATTTCAAATAAACACATACTTCATGGACATCCACCTTTCAAGTACAAGGATCACAGCATGCCTGACAGATCTCTGTCCCATACACTTTACATACTCCTGCCATACTATGCATCCCTGTCCAGTGAAGCTGCACATTGCCCCTCTTTGTGACATGGTGTGATGACCGTATGGCAAATATATCAGTAACCCTGCGGATCAGTTCTGTGGCACTGCTTGAACTGGCCAATGAAACTTACTTGTCTGTTGGCTACAGCTAGATAACCTTTCAGCCTAGGCTCATAAATGGCCCAGGGCATATAGCCTACTAGTTCACTATGACCATACATGCTACAGTTGATATCCAACCCTGCAAATACCGTCAAGCTAGCCATTATCCCATGTGTTTCACATGTGCAACACAGGTAATACATGGCAGGATGCTAAACAGCTGTACAGTGCCAAGTAGATGTATATGACAAAACACATACATGTAAAACTTTCTGTGAGCAAGTCTGCAGGGTCACAGGTCACATCCCTCAAGGCTGTGTATGTCTATATATGTGACATATACACAGCATTAAGGTCTATTGCATTAATGTGAACACATGCAGGCATGTGCTGATAGGTAAAGACACCAGTACAGGCAAACAGACATGCCCACATCAAGAAAACATCAACATGGAGTATGAGCAATATCATCACTTGACACACACATATATGGTGATAACATCAAATCACCAGTACGTGTTAAATGTGTGTGAGTTAAACATGTCAGTGGTGTTAGTGTCATGTAGATTTCCAAAGACATATTTGTAATCTTAATAAATGTGATACACATGTATGTTCAGCTGTACTTCTGTACTTTTCTGTGAGTTACTGTGACCTGTCTCCATCATTATGTCTTCGAGATATGCCACATGCCAGGCTGCCACCATACACCCGCTTGGAGGATGAGGTCCTCATCCCATACCTGTTCGACAACCATGTAACACTCTTCAGCTATGTGCCATAGGATGCACAGCAGCAAGATGCCCAGTTGGAGGAACTCTGCAGGAGGGTAAATGATGTTGACGGCCACAATATCAGCAGGTGCGCCGACACTGCAGGGACCTCATAAGATGGATGAAACAGCGTGCTAATACAATCGGCAGGGAACAAGGTGCAACAGGTGGGGGACCACTCACCCAGCCCCCACTTACACGTACCGAGGAGCTACTGGCCAATCTGGGGACACCTGCAGACCTCCATCCACAAGCATTAGCTGGTATTGTGGAGGTAGGTGTCTCTCAACCACTGAGCCTGGAGTTGCCTGGTAAGTTACTACTGCACATATAACACAACTATATTTCATATAGCTACATGTGTTACTGTACAATATAATGTAACATCATATGCAGGGCATGTATGCACACATGCCACATACTATAGTCTGCTACTCTATGTATGCACAGATGTGCATACTCCATAGTATAGTCTATGGTACTGGATTATGTGCTAACATGGACATTGCACCCTGTAGCTATCACACAGGTGTGGATAATGATCTTACTGCTGTGACAGTCCTATTTAGGTACCTCTGGTGTTTCACAGCGACACCAGCCTGCTGCAGGAGAGATTGTTATTTACCAGGCTTGATAATGCAAAGATCATATTAATTGCATGCTTTCTGCCATGTGGCCATTTAACACATGTACACATAATGTTTGGTGGTCCTGTTAATATACACTGGTGTGACTTGCAATGCATCACAGTGGTTACCCATGTGGAATAATTGAAGACTATATAAAACACCTACACTAAACCTTACAAACTGTCATTGCCAGATGTGTGGACTGCTGTGAATACAATGGTGGAGGTGTGGTTGACTGTAGGGATAGGTACTACAGATCAGCATTACACATGTGGAGAATACAAACAGTACTATACAGAGAGCATATGTGTGCACACTCTAAATGTTTTGGAGCTGGATTATGACCAGCTCACAGGATTCACCCTTGTGGATTATATCCTTGCTATGAATGTCACACAATGTCATGTGCTATCTGATATGTCCATGACATGTAGTGGGCTGACTGCAACACTGCTCAACTATCCTGCAAAACATGATATCTCACATACCAAACATACCACCCGTTGTCTGCATAACCCTGTCCTCAGTGGAGCATATGCCATTTATGGGTGTATGTCATATGGGATGACACTGACATGTTACATAGATGCCCATCACAACCATTGGACAAAACATGTGTACACATGGCCATGAATGACGGCCAGAGACATGAAGAAACACACAGAGTAGAAGTGATGTACATGTGTGTACATCCTGTTTTACATTGGCTTGACACAATACAACTATGGCCTTTGTGTAATGGTGATATTGCAGATGTGAAACACTAAACATCATACAGGCCTGTGCACAGCTTGTGTAGGCATGACATCAAAACCACCACATAACATGTCTTGAACATCTTGAGTGTGTCACGACATGAAAGCATTCACCTATACAGTATCCAAATACATACATGTGTTGCACAACATACACATGCAACCACATCAGGCCACAGATACAGTACATTCACCTTGTTGGTGTCAGACATCACTGTCATGCTTGCTCCTCATGTGTGTGAGGTACACAGATGGCATGTGGGACATGGAGTACTGCTAAGTTAGCCATGTCTGGGCATAGTTGCCAGGCATCAGTAATTTGGTTGCAGATGTGCAGGGGTATCATCTGAATACCCTACAGTGACCTGTGTCACACATTCCACATTAGGGTTTAGTGTGTATACACCTCAGCGACATGGGTCACATTCCACATTAGATATGTATTGTATCTGAACACAGTCATGGCTATGAAACTGCATCTGTAACTCACACTGTATAGCAATAGTGAGGCCACATGATGCCCTGCAATGGCTATGCACATCAGCTCAATGTGCAGTATGTCACTGCATATTTGTAGGGTGGACTGACTACATTGCGTCAGCTGAAGGTCCATGTTAGTAAAACACATCCCTGCATTGGGACACCATTACCTTACTGTATATTTGAAAGGACACCATTGTGTTACATGTGTATGCATGTCATTCAACACGTCAGCAGAAGACATGTCATACTACATGTGATTGGCAAGGTCATATGCCACACATCAGGCTGGTGTACTGTTAACCTGTGCTGGTCTGTGACACCATTGCAAAGTAGGGACAGCCATGTCACACGTGTGTACAGCCACATGCACATTGTCTGTAGACTCAGCTCAGGGGTAGGCAGAATAATGTTGAACAGACATGCACTGCTTTGGGGGAGATATGCAAGCTAGGGCTCAGGCAAAT
The DNA here is from genome assembly GCF_019279795.1 of Protopterus annectens. NCBI lineage: Eukaryota > Metazoa > Chordata > Ceratodontiformes > Protopteridae > Protopterus > Protopterus annectens. The sequence continues at coordinate 925,547,610 of NC_056730.1, forward strand.
ATAGTATTCACTCAACATACCCTTCTGCACATGTCCTCCTCACACATAGGGGCAGTGGCCAACACAAACCATCAGTGGCAGATGTACAAAGGTCAGTGATGGTCTGTGAACATGTGGGGTATGTTGCACAAAACATGGTAGTGCGGTGCAACGGTGCATAGTGCATACATTGTGTTGCAGGTATGGGGCATAAGCTACTAACTCAAATGGTACAATACAGTGATGTATGCTACTACTATAAATGTGTAAGGTGCATGCCTTCTGCTATAACACATGCATGCTGTTGTGTGCAACTCAGGGATGTATGATAACTACCACTATAATTGTCTAAGTTGAATGCCATCTACCATATCACATGCATGTTGCATGCTGTTGGGTGCCATAGCATGTGTCTGTGTATCTGTCTGTGTGTGTCTGTCTGTGTGTGTCTGTCTGTGTGTGTGCTGTGCTGTATAACTTGTAATGTACAGTTCTTGTCTGCCCCTCACAGGTGTTGATGTAGGTGCATTGCCCTCCTGCGGTCCACCTGATGTTAGTGTCCCCACAGACTCTAGCAGTGATGATGAAAGTATGATTGAGGCACAGGCAGGGTTGTCAGGGGCCAAATCTATGCCATTGGTTGCCATTCCACCTGTATCCCCCTTATCCCCGCACACAGTTCTCCTGCCTACACATACCCCATCACCAATGGCAATAGAGGAAGGACAGTTGGTGGATGGTAGCATAGAACAGGGAAGTGTGGAGACTATGGAAGGTGTGCCTGCACCCCATGATCCCAGCCAACTGACTGGTGATGTTCCACACAGGCATGTGCCTAGTGCTGCTCATAGGAGGACCACTGGCCAACATGTCCCTGCAAGACAAAGCACATCAGCTGGTGTCACCAGACACATATTTCAGGCTGTAATGCAGGCACAGGCATGTGCTGAATGGCACAACAAAGAAGGTCTGAGGCTTCAGAGGGCTGCTGTCCATTCTTTAAATGACAACATCCAGGCAATTGCAAATGCTCACCATCATCTTGCAGATGTCTTAGATAGACGATTGAATGACATGGTGGGAGTTCTTGACCGTGGCATGTCAATCCGCAAGTGTGGAATGTCTGTGCTGGAACATCTGGTGGGAGTGAGGCATCGAGCAAGTGGACGTAGGCCAGCTACATCACCTGTTGAATGCCTATGTGAACATGCTACTTCACATGCCTGCTCACATGGTGGTGGTACCAGCAGCAGTGCAGCTGGTGCTGTGCTGTCCACACCAGGACACAGCAGGCCATGTGCACATGGTCCTGGATGGTCCCAACAGGGACATGGTTCCAGTGGACATGTGTCATCAGACAGTACCCAATCTGGACCTCTGCCTGGTAGTGTCCATGCAACTCCTGGCAGTTGCAGGTCACGTGGCCATGGTTGGACACAGTGAACTGTGAAACCTGCCCTATACAGTCTGCAGCTGTCAATAATACCCCAGTGTAGGCCAACCACATGCCAGACCTGTGTGCATAGATACACGCACACACCAGAAACAAATGTAGGGCACCTCAACACACACATGCATAACATCCACACATGCCCAATGATATCAAAGGCCCTAACCTACACACATGATGCCATCCAATGGTGCAGCCTAGGCCTCTGGCAAACATTATCACCCTGTGCATATGATGATGCCTGTGCCGCATCCCTGTCATCTACACCATCGGTGCAGGGACATGCTCATATGGTCTGATGCACAGCATGAACATACTAGGAAGACAATTGTAGATTAATATTGTTGAGTAGTGTTTGACAGGTAACAGACATACCATGTATTACAGTTTCAGAATTCATTTGATACATTTGACAGTGTGTATCATGTGTAACAGTAACTGCATGTTGATCTTGATGTTCTGCCTTCCTCTTTCAGGTGTAATTTCATGTGCTGGGGGATGTCAGTGTTTGCGGTTAGTGTCCCATATGTAAATGTTGACTACTCACATGCCTGTATGACAATACCTGCATGCACTTTGTAGCTTCCACATCACAGTTTTAATCTCCCAAGTTTCAATTATGTTTACTGATCTAATGATCCAAGAGCATGATAGCTGTGTAGTAAGCTACTGTGTTCAGAGCCATCACGTTCATAGTGGGTGACATCACAGGTATAGTTACCTGGAGCGGGGCGGAAATAAAAGTAGCAGATGACAAGGGTAAAGGCCAGTGGAAAAAGTGGCTTCTCATTGGGAAGCAGTAATACCCACTCTCATGACAGGATGCAAACACAGACACAGTAACACACCCACACACTCAGGGATTCACAGACAGTAACACACACTCTGACACACACACACACAGTTGCCAGTGTTGGGATGAGAACCCCTGCCTATGTGCAAATCATCATTATAGTACTACGCAATTACAAGACGTGCCACAGAGATTACACATGTACAGGTAGATGGAATGGCCTAAGATCGAGGACATCAACAGGGATACTAGATTGCAGTGAGTGAATGTGGGGAGGGGGAGTTCATCAGTCAGCTATGTAACAACAAGCCTCACCCCAGGGTGTACATGTTTACAGGTGGTTAGAATGCCCTTCTAAGATTGATGACATCAACAGGGACACTAGATTGCACTGAGTGGATTGGGGGAGGGGGGCTTAACATTTCACTATAGTAAAATACAGCCTCACACCAGGGACCGGACAGCCATACATACATACATACACACACACACACACACACACACACACACACACACACACACACACACACACACACACACACTGTGGCATTCACAAAGATATACACCTATGTAACACATACAGATACTTGACATGTGTGAGCTTTAACCACCTGCCTATGCCTTTCTTTCTACACTTCACTCTGTACTGATGTCTACCACAGTGTTCAGGAGAGTGAAAAACATTTGGGATGTATTCCCCACCATACGTGACATATATGGCCACACACACACCCACACGTGCCAGTACTGTGAATCAAACACCTGCCTACCTCATGATAGGTATTACAGAGTTACAGCACTATTGCACATGTTACAAAGTGTACTGACTCTTTCCTTTGCCAACTGTGCTGATATATGCACAATATATGCACAGGGGAGGTGTTGCTGTTACAGGTGTCAAGAGGTTTGCCTTCAGTGTCACCCTTACTGCATTCTACGTTGTGTGTCTTCCACTTCAATTAACAGAACCATAGCTTAGCAGTTACATAGTTTATTGTAGGAATGGTTGCAACACACCTGTAAGCTGTCCTCAGTAATCATTCATCTGCAAAGTAGCCCCACCACTTAGTAGTCATGTCCAAACATATGTCCATACCTAAAGTACAGCTTACTGTACTTTGAGCATATCACCACATACAGTTGGCAATGTTAAGGCTGCATTGCAAAAGCATGATATACTAAGACAACAGTCACCTTCAAACATCAGACACTGCACACACATGGAATCTAAACACACATCAATACATGTACACATATGCAGTCTCCATCAGTAAGTGGACTAGCAGGTCAAGAGGATACATTCCACACCTCCCCCACACCATGTGTGAAACCTAGCCGAGCATTACACATAATGGATGCTGTATTCATCTACTGGTAGGACACACAACCATCTTCACTGAGTAGTCAAGTGTACATTCATGCCAACAGCACATATCAGCAAGACACACACACAGCAATATTCCATGTCATGATCCTACAAACTGCTACTTGACAGTTCCACTGTGAAGCCAGGGCACTGTAATGGTCAACAGTGAGCACTTCATATATGCCACACACACCTCATGATTACTGGAAGAGTGCCAGCAATGTGCTCTGTTTGAGCTAGGCATTACACTCATTCAAGCATGTGCGAGGTCTGTGGCTTGTAAACATCTCACCCCAGCATGTTCTGGCTATTGTGGTAATAAGGTTAATGTCCAGACAGCACACAGCATGCATGGCTTGCAATTGTTGACATGGGGTATATGTAGGACCTGTGGGCACACATGGCTGTACATGTCATGGACATATCACCTGTAACTACTCAGGAGCATACTTGAGTCTGTCAATATAGGCCATGTGTGTAGGTCCTATGATCCTGTTATTTTGGTATGTTTGTAGGCATTGCATTAGGTGGACACGTCTAATGACATACATGCCACATGGGTTTTTGTATGATATGATAGGTGTCATGGGTGACCAGTAGAGAGGGAATATTACCTCTGTCAACATAGATATAAAACCTTATGTACTGTTATCATTCAGCAGCCATGGACCTATCTGCCATGTGCATGTGTATAATGAATGTAGCCACCTGTATGTAGAAAGGACAACAGCAGCTATGGTGTTTTCATTTATGTTGTATGAGTGTGGGATGTACATATCCAGGGCCGGTACATTTAGGTCAAATCCAACTATGAGGATGTTGTTTACTGGTGTACAGCAACAGTCAACTGTGTTAAAGCTGGCAACATTCGAGGGACCCTGGTATGTGTACAACTGACCTGCAAACAGTGGTATAATTGCATTGCATAACACATTGTGCAACTGTGGCAATACATGGGTACTTGGCACAGTTGATGTAGGGCTAGGTATAGTCCACCAATCAAAGTTTATTTTGTGTTCTACCATACTATGTCATACCACATGTATGGATGTGTGTTGGTAGTCTGAGGGCATGGTGGTGGATGTATGAGGATACACCATAGAATGCAGCTTTTGCTACTGTCACCTGTATCTGACTCATCTGTGATGACTTATGTCAGAGTAGTGGTCTTTACTTGTGAGTAGGCTTTATGAAAATGTGGACACCACCACCTGGCATGGTCCATACCATTGTTATGGCCCACATGTCTGGATCTGAGTTTTATGGTGGTAGTGCAATTGTGCACTACAGAACCTTCAGCCAGGTGTTCCTCACTGCACAGATGTCAGTATTTCCCATTGTAGGTTCTACATTGAGCAAATGGATTACAAAAGCCACACATCTAGCACTGGTTAGCATAAGCATCCAATGCAATTGTCTTGTAGGTGTCAGGGTGTTACTTCTGTGTTTAGGACTTTTGCCTTGGAATGCCACTATATGCGTAAATGTGACCTAGGTATTATCCACACTCCCTTGAATCATGGATGCCTGTGATCTGTGACAAAGGCTTGTCTTTCAGTCATGACATCCCAGAATGACAGACACTGGACAACCTCATAATTACAGCAGGACATTGGCTCATTGTTTTGGTCAAGCAGTTTCCACTCATACCATGACATCACTGTGAGTGGCAGTAATGTGCTTGGTATCAAATGTTACTTCTAAGGTGACGGACACCAGCAGATGTTGTGTATATGACCAATGTCAGATATACTTAGTGTAGCAGTCCTGTTAATAATGACAACTACTAACATAGCCAGGAGAGGTCATCTTGAGACCTGCACCTCAGTACCCTTAGAAATGGGGTTCACATGTTATACTTGCACATGCCACTGTTCCAAGTATAATGCCGCTGTCCACAACCTGCTATCAATGTATGCATTTCAGGGCAGCAATGTGTGTGACACATGCTGTAGTTAGCATCCACCTGTATGTCCCAGTTAACCTATTGTCTGTCACTTCCACACATGCATGATTGTGTATACTTCACATATATATATCAGTACTTCATGTACATGTAGGCATGTATATCACACAGCGCAGACACAGATATATCATTTATGGGCCACATACAGGTATCTGGTAGTAAACCTGTATGATTTGCATATATACTGACAGTTAAGATGTACATAGCTGTACACATGTGTGTTTACAGTAGGAGTCAATTACAATGTGTTCTGTACATGTAAGTGTATGAGCATGCACACTGTGGCCTTCCGTGGTTAGAATCAGAGTGCATCCCAAACAGCCCTGTGCTACTGAGTGTATGAGCATACCCACTGCCACCTTATGTAATTTGAGTCAGTGCATCCAAACAAGCCCTTTGTTTCTAAGTGTATGAGCATGCCCAGTATAACCTTGTATAGTTGTAGTCATAGTGCATCCCAAACGGCCCTGTGCTACTAAGTGTATGAGCATGCCCACTGTCACCTTGTGTAATTGGAGTCAATGCATCCAAACAAGTCCTGTGATTCTGTGTATGAGCATGGCCACTGTAACCCTGTATAGTGATAGTAGTTGTCCATTCCACAGATGGGCATACTCCAGTTCAGGGCTTGTTGTGCTACAATTATTCCTCTCTGGTCTACCTATGTCTTACCTGCAGATGATGTGTCATGTTTGTGCATACGGGTTGTAATGGACTCCTACTTTAAACACACAGGTTTACAGCTATGTACATCTTAACTGTCAGTATCCCTGTTGTTGTCCTCAACCTTAGAAGGGCATTCTGACTGCCTTGAAATGTGTAATCTCTGTGGTGCATCTTGTAACTGCGTAGTACTGTAATACTGATCTGTAGATAGGCAGGAGTTGTGATCCCACCACTGGCAAGTGTGTGTATCCTGTCATGATAGCGGGTTTTGCTGCTTTCCAAAGAGAAACCACCTTTTGCACTGGCCTTTATCCTTGTCATCTGCTAAACCAGCCTTTTCCCCACCCCACTGCACATAATTAGTTCTGTGATGTCACCCAGCTCAGAAGCAGAATCAGAATAAGTATAATTGTATGGGTTCTGTGGCACATAACCCAACTGCATACCACTCTACTAGTTACCTTTACATAGGCAAGACGTGTATGCAAAACAATGTCAAGTGTGTGTGTGTGTGTTTGTGTGTGTGTGAGTGACTACCCTGTAGCCAGGCATACACATGTGTTCTGTCTTTCAACATGCTGCACACCATGGTAGTCATCTGTGATGAGTGGGGTCTATAAATGATTACATAGTTAGGAAAACAAAAGAATAGACAGTCAAGAACGACTACAGTCGGGTATGTTGTTTTCCTGTGCCACTGTCAAGCAGTGATACAAGTGTTCATCGGGGTGTATGTCCATACCCATTATTCCCCCACCCAAACTCCACAATCCCCGGGGTATATTTCCTTAGCCATCATTCCCCATCCCAAACTCCACATACACAAAAAACATCCCTTCTCTGGTGAACTGATTAAGATTTAAATGTTATAAAACAAGAGATGCCTCTGTTTTGTGTACACATCAGTTCCTTTGGAACCCTTCTGTGTCACAAAGGGTGTTCAGATATGTGTGTGTATATATATATATGTATATATATATATATATATATATATATATATATATATATATATATATATATATATATATGTACCCATCTCGTAAGTGCATATATGTATTTAGTATTTAGTTATAACAGTTGTACATATGTAGACTTGTCTATATTGTTTCACAGAGTACAGTACATTCAAGGGTACTGTACATATGTACACAAAGTGACTGTCCCATTTGTTTACAGTACTTTGGAATACCTGTAGTAAGAAGTGTATTATAAAAACCAGGAAACATGTATACAACCTAGATGGCTTAGTGGTAAGTCCAATGACCTCTGTGTGCATGGTACAGGGTTCAAGACCTGCAAGGTTTGTTGATAATGTCATTTAGGACTGAATAAGACACATGTAAGCAGGTGTAAATATGTTTTCGCAACAGTAAGCAGCGGATACACACAGGTACAAGACATGTACAACTCTCAGTGCACATGAAATGCCCTTCTATGGCAATCCTGCTGATGTCACCCACCTGGAAATACACCTCTGGGACTACTATAACCCAGAAATCTCTGTAGCATGTCCTATAACTGCATAATGCTGTAGTGTGATAAACTAGTTTGGGAGGTGTTCTAATCCCAGACATGCCAAGTGTGTGTGTGTGTGTCTGTCTGCCTGAGAAGGGAGCAATGGTTTTTAGAGTATGCACACTCCTTACGATTCACATACTCACCTTTGGCAATCCTGCTGATGTCACCCACCTAAGAATACACCTCTGGGACTGCTATAACCTAGTAATCTCTGTAGTGCATCCTGTAACTGCATAATGCTGTAGTGTGATAAACTAGTTTGGTAGATGTTCTAAGTCCAGACATGCTAAGTGTGTGTGTGTCTGTCTGCCTGAGAAGGGAACAATGTTTTTTAGAGTACACACACTCTTTATGATTCACATACTCACCTTTGGCAATCCTGCTGATGTCACCCACCTAGAAATACACCTCTGGGACTACTATAACCCAGAAATCTCTGTAGCATGTCCTATAACTGCATAATGCTGTAGTGTGATAAGCTAGTTTGGGAGGTGTTCTAATCCCAGACATGCCAAGTGTGTGTGTGTGTCTGTCTGCCTGAGAAGGGAGCAATGGTTTTTAGAGTACGCACACTCCTTACAATTCACATACTCACCTTTGGCAATCCTGCTGATGTCACCCACCTAAGAATACACCTCTGGGACTGCTATAACCTAGTAATCTCTGTAGTGCATCCTGTAACTGCATAATGCTGTAGTGTGATAAACTAGTTTGGTAGATGTTCTAAGTCTAGACATGCTAAGTGTGTGTGTGTCTGTCTGCCTGAGAAGGGAACAATGCTTTTTAGAGTACACACACTCTTTATGATTCACATACTCACCTTTGGCAATCCTGCTGATGTCACCCACCTAGGAATACACCTCTGGGACTGCTGTAACCCAGTAATCTCTGTAGAGCGTCCTGTAACTATGTAATGCTGTAGTGTGATAAACTAGTTTGGTAGGTGTTCTAATCCCAGACATGCGAATTGTGTGTGTGAGACTGTCTGCCTGATAAGGGAACAATGCTTTTTAGAGTACGCACACTCCTTACGATTCACATACTCACCTTTGGCAACACTTCTGATGTCACCTACCTGGAAATGCACCTCTGGGACTGTTGTAACCCAGTAATCTCTGTAGCGCATCCTGTAACTGCGTACCGCTGGAGTGTGATTTAGACCTGTGGTAGGGATCCATCCACAATCATGGCAGCTATGTATGTTTTCTGTGTGTTTCAATGTCTGTATAGGGAGCAATGCATTATACCCTACTCACTTTCAGGACATTTACAATGCCCTACTTTGGTACTCCTGCTGATGTCATACCTTGTAAAATACACCTCTGGGGAATGCTTTCCCTAGTAATCCTTGTGGTGCATCCTATAACATCTCCATGGAGTAGTGTGATATAGATCTTGGTTATGGGTTCTATACCCACACATGTCAGTTGTGAACGTGTTGTGTGTGTCTCACTGTCTGTTTTGTGAGCAATGCATTTTGGGTTACTCATGTGCAGGATATCTGAAATGCCGTACTTTGGTAAACCAGCTGATTTCATTCCTTGTGAAATACACCATTCAGGATACAGTATCCCAGTAATCTCTGTAATGCATGCTATAACTGTGTAATGCTGTAGTGTGATAAACTAGTTAGGTAGGAGTTTTATTCCAAGACCTGGCAGGTGTGTATGTGTGTGTTTGACAGTCAGAGCCTGTATGGAGGTGACTGTGAGTGTCTAACCACTAGACATGTTGAGGAGCGGGTTTTGTAGTTTTCCTATATGGTGGCCATATTATATGTCACAATGTCCACCTCATGAGGTTTACAGATTTCAATCAGCCAAGAGACTGGGTTGGCAAGCCATACCCCTACATCTGGCAAAAGGCCTGGTGAACAAAGTAAGCAACCCTACTATTACCCAGAATACAGTCTGAACCCATGTGTCATACACAAACACACTTGCCTAGAATATCCCGCTATGTTGCTAGTACCCTGCACATTGTTGACAGATAGTAGGCATGGTATGATTGCAGTGGGCCACAGAGGGCATGGCACCCTGTCCAACAGTACAATAGGCACATAATTGCAGACAAAGTGCCTTCACTATGTTCCCCACTGGACACCTGCAACATCTGTGGTGCCATCACAGGTGATCCACAAAGGACATACAATGCCTTACACACATGCCCTGTATGGACAGATGCCACTGACACCAGGGAATACCTGTATCATGCTATCATTGCAGGTGCAGGGTCAACCTGCTGTCTATTAGCGGGTTCTGCTACACCAGGCCAGTATTGGCACATTTGATGATAACAGTCAGTGTACACAACATGTGCCAGACAAACCAGGTACAATTAAAAATGTCACTGTACATTATTGTGGGACCTGCACATCCCAGGCATTGTCCATGTCAAGGATTATCAAACACAGATATGGCATGCATTGCAAAGCAATGGCCACACACAATGGTAACCAAGATGACAGGACAGTTCATACAATACCCATCTGTGTGGGACATTGCAGACACTACACCCCTGAACCACACTGCAGACCATTGTCAGGTGGCCTGATGCCAAGGATTACCCCTCACCCAGCCTTGTACAGCCATCTTGCACAGCCAACCACTACACACCCATGAAGCAATGCACACATGCATGTCAGTACTGGCACCTTATGTCTGCATGTGGGGTATGATGTTCCCAACCACAGTCACACCCACTATAACTCCCATTGGCATACTGACTGATGTCAGACATGTTCACATGCCCTAGCCCATAGAACCTGAGGATATCCCCTGTGGTGCATGTAATACCTGTGCATTACTGCAGTGTGGCAAACTAAGTAGTTAGGAAGTGTCTTTGTGAGCCTGCCAAAGTGTGCCAATGTGTCTGAGCCTCTTAGAGAGTGTGGTTGTGTTGACAATGACATCTGTTCATGTGGAAAGCCATGTGTGCTACACCTAATGCATGTCTGCTATATCTCTGTTGCAGATGTCGCTCACCAGCACACATATATGTTCTTACACTAAAAAAAAAAAACAGCAAAAGTAAATTAAGGCACCAAAGTTACACACTGGAAATCAGTCACTGTACTTTATTGCAGAAGACAAACGGTAAGCGCTTTCACAACTTAATGTTGCTTCATCAGATGAAGCAACATTAAGTTGTGCAAGTGCTTAGCGTTTGTCTTCTGCAATAAAGTACAGTGACTGATTTCCAGTGTGTAACTTTGGTGCCTTAATTTACTTTTGCTGTTGTTGTGTGTTTTGGGCACCTCAGTGTACCTGCAGCCGTTTGGTTTTTGCATCTTCATGTTCTTACACTACACCAACATGTCAGCTATGTGGCACATGGAGTAACTGCATGCACTTGTAATAATAATAGCTAGTCAGTCAGGGGTTTGAACCCCTGTACTGGTAGGTGTATGACAGATTATGCTTAGGTTTTAGTCTCCCAGCCCTTCTCTGATGTACTTTGCCTCTGTCTGACCCTCCCACACACTCTCTGGTGGATGTGGAGTTGTACACCTGCTCAGCAGCAGTTTGTGTTTTGTAGGTGATGGCCATGATCAGGTGACAGCCTCTGCACCTATTGCTGTCTTCCTCTAGTTGATTGCATGTGGAACAGCTGTGGTGACATTCACATAGCCAATTGCATGGAAACACAGTGCAATATCTAGGAACATCATGTGGGCGTTTGCCCATGACAGCCGCTGTGAGTGGAACCTGGATCTGGTGTTTGGTAAACAGCATCACAGATGATATCTGGATATTCCTCAAACAACATACACAGTGGAAAATAGCCTAAAGACAGGAGGGTGATGTGCCAGACATGACTACAGCATGTAAGTGTAGCTATGCTTCATTGAGACTACTGCCAATTTAACAGGTTGTGTGTGGTAATGGCCAGTCTGCATGTTTTAATAACTGACAAGACAGTGCTTTGTTTGTGAGGAAACCCCCATCTGTAGGGTCATCTGTGGACTGGTCAGTGTGTGGAACCATTTGTTTCTTGTGTTACTCACAGAACACACATCTGTGAACTGCAGAAGCATAGTGTGAGGATTGTAGTCAGTACATGGTGATAGTGATGAGAGTTACTGCCATTGCATCCCTGATTGGACATAGGTCACATGAAACAGTGGTATGACAGTCACTGTCTGAGGTTATCACAGTGACATGCCAATAATGGGCCACTGTTCATAGCTGCAGTCACAAGTCATATACGCTTTGTACAGATGTCATGCAGTATATATGCATGCGTTGTGCTCCCTCTGCAAATGTATGACATCTGTTGTGTTGGGTTGATGGTCATATCTATACATGCTGTTATAAGTAATCCTGAATGCTGTTGACTATTACTAAGCCATATATGTGTTAAAACTGCAACACCATAGGCTGCATGGGATTGGAGGTCCCAGCGGAACCACCTGTCCCACTTCAGCTGGACATGGCATTGGGCACCAGCACGTCTGGAGTCCAGCCTTGGACCTCCTTCTCTGTTGGTTCTGCACCACCTCCTGGTGGAACCGCCACTGAGGATGGGGCTTGTACCCCCTGGGAGCAGGTCCAAACAGGAACTTGTCAGCCATCGTACAGACCAGGATGTGGTGTGTAGGGAGCTCAATAAGGGGTTTCAAGGCCAGATATGCCAGCTCAAGGGCAGAGTGTCACATTTAGAGAGTGAGCCTGCCCCTTCTAGACAGCCCCTAGCACAGCCACCTTTGTGGCTGAGAAGGTGCAGTGGTGATTGGCTATGGGTGGGGACCTCCGTCCCACTGTTTCCATTTGGGGGCTCATGGGTTTGTGACTGCCGAACACCCCTCCCCGTCCAAGATGTATCCCCCCACATGTGTCATATACTGCCCCTGTATGCTGTCTTGTCTGTCATCCTATCCAACCTATCTGCCACAAGCATACCTACTCTCCTTCCCCAGCATCCCACTCTCACCTTACAAAAATGGAAACAAAAGGCCAATCTGTTCCCAGAACAATATTTGCCCCATACATAGCTGTCCATTTCACACACGTGTCCACTGGACACATGTAACATTTTTAATTTGCATCACAACATACTACTGTTGTCCTCACCCCTCTCTCAGGCACATGATTCTGGTATGCACATGTCTCCTAAAGGAGTTAACTAACTTTTTAATGATGATGATGTCGCACACAGCACCTTGCAAGAGTACTGTTCTCACATAATGATTAGACAGGAACTGTTTTGTTAATGTAAATAAAATGCACAAAGTAATGTATTTGGGCAATGTACAAATGTTTGTGTGTATTAATGGCACATGTCTGTCTGAGGGAGTCTTGATATTACATAGGACATCACCACTACATAATACAGGAGTTGCTGGTGTTTCCCTTTTCATTCTTTTTTAATGCTTTGTTGTCACATGGTATGTTCTTGATATATCTGTATATATCTATATATATGTATGTATCTATATCTCGACATAAACCCACACATACATCTACATGATGGAATACATTTCCTGTACTGTTGAATGACTGTGCTGGATGATATGTTTGTGATAACATCCAATGTCTGTATATCTGCCATGGCTTAGTGGTAAATCACATTGGCTGTGGTGTGCAGGGTCCTGGTTTTGAGCCTTGCAGAGGCCGTTTATTTTGTTGCTGGGCAGAACAAGGGCCATTGGATATGGAGTGATGAAGGCACTTTTAAGCAGTTGTGAGTGGGTGTGCATGGGTTTGCACGATGGTAAGCAGTGGTTACTTTTGGTTACAGTTCCTTACACTCAGTTACCTCCTTGATTGCTTAACCTGTGTAGACAGTGCTTACCCCTGCACAAACAGGCTGAAACCCACTAACTGCTGCTTAACAGTGCTTACTCTTGCTTACCCCCGTGCTAATTTCTTTAAAAGAAAAGAAAAAAGGGTTGATAGGAAAGTGGTGAAAAGGGGCACAAAGAGGGAAAGACAGTAGGCAAGGTAGCTAGGGATGTGCAAGAAGGGTGCAGGGAAGGTCCATAGCTGTCCATTTCTTCTACAGCAATGGCTGTGCATATGCAATAAATTTGGTGGTATATTTGGACACTCACAACCCTGAGAGAGGGGTGAGGACAACAATAGTATGTTGTGATGCCAATTAGAAATGTTTACATGTGTCCAGTGGACACGTGCGAAATGGACAGCTATGTATGGGGCATGCTTTTTTTGTGGGAACAGATTGCCCTTTTTTTCTTTTATTTTAGGTGAGAGTGGGATGTTGGGGAAGGAGAGTAGGTATGATCAGGGAGTATAGGTTGGGTAGGATGACAGACAAGACAAACAAGACATGTACAGGGGCAGTATATGACACATGTGGGGGGGAACACCTTGGACGGGGAGGGGTGTTTGGAAGTTGCAAGCCCATGACCCCACAAATGGATACAGTAGGACTGAGGTCCCCACCCATGGGCAGTCACCACTGCATCTTCACAGCCCAGAAGGTGGCTGTGCTGGGGGCTGTGTAGGATGGGCAGGCTCACTCTCTAGTTGTGCCACTCGGCCCTCAAGCTGGCATAGGCAGTCTCAAATCTCCCTGTTGAGCTCCCTACGCACCACTGCCCAGACCATACCACATGTGACAGGTTCCTGTTCGCTCCCGCTCCCAGGGGGGCCGAGCCCCATCCCCTGCGGCGGTTCCACCCGAAGGTGGTGCAGGGCTGTCAGACGAGGAGGTCCCAGGCTGGGTCCCAGATGTGCTGGTGCCTGGTGCCATGGCCAGCTGAGGTGGGACAGGTGGGTCCGCTGGGACCGGCCTTCCCATGCGAGCTATGTTGTAGCATGTTTAAGGCAGATATGGGTTAGTAATAGTCAACAGCATTCACGATTAGTTATAACAGCATGCATAGGTATTCCCATTACCCAGGGCAATAGATATAACATAGTTGCAGAGCAAGCAGAACACATGCATATATGGGTAAACAGTGGCCATTACAACAAGTAGGTTTCATTGATGGCAACAGGACACCAATATGGGAGTATTTTAACATGGCACATGCATAGAAACAAATATGAATATTTATAAACCAATAGGACATATGTCCCAACAAAGGTTAGGAGTGTAGACATACCTAATGAGTTGTATAAATCAGTCCTTTTGACACATATGGTAGGGGTGAGAGAGAGGGAGTTCAATTAACAACTAATAAATCCTTGTAGTTTTCACAACATTCATAGTCACTGCAATGGTCTGTCCCTTACATGTATTATTACACTACCCAATGGTGTTATATTGTACAATGGTATGTTTGTAGATTAGTATGTACGGGACCTGTGTCTTATGTACAGGCTTGACAAGATGCAGGTGTTAATGCAACATGTTTTGAGACTACTGACTGCTGTCATGCACTTTGGGTGAGATGCTGGGATGACAGGTATGTCTGCATGTACATTCTCTGACTACGTATAAGTCTGACTATCAGTTATATGTCATTTACAGCTGCCTACATTTCTTGGATCATCACACTAATTTGTCAGGGGGGAACAGGACCAAAGGCAGGTGATGTGGGACATTTATCAGGACATACTGGGCAGATTGGAACAGTTGAGGGGTATGAATATGCATACCACTTTTTATCTGAGCATTCTAGCATAATCTGTACAGTTGTTAAGTGTATATATGCATACGGCTTTTTCACTGAACATTCTAACAAACTGTGTGCAGTTGTGTGGAATGATTATGCATACAACTCACTGGCACTCCTGGAATCCAAAGCCCTGCTGTGTGTGACAAAAGCATTACAGTTAAGATCACTGTACACTATGCTATCAGGCAATAGTTGTGAGGCTTTGCAATGTATTTTATCTAATATGACTGACCTGTTTGCACTTCCGACAATGTTATACAGCACTTCATATACAGTTTATCTGCATACCACAGTGTGGGTAACACTGCTTACTACTACAGTACTATGCAATAATGGCAACAGTACAACAGCATATGACTGCATAGTAAACAGAAGCAATGCAGGGGTTGCACCTTTATTCGCAGCATATTACACAATTCTGTATATTGGTACAACACTTTCCGAAGCTCTTACATTTATTTGTTATGACAGTACATGCAGGCTATTTACTAACCTGCCTCGCGACACATCCTTTGCAGCCTAGCATCATAGGCTTGCTAGTTCACAGCACGCTCATCTGCAGCTGTCAGAGAAATACAGTGATATTTAGCCATACCTGTCCATAGTATACACAAGCTAGGCAATTATTAAGTATGTAGTGGAAGGAGTACTTACTCAGTTCTGGGACATTCTGCATCTGCCTTGCTTCCTGGATCCACTGTTCCAGGACATCCCCCCTCTGCTGCTTCAGGTCTGCATGATGGTGCCTGACCTGCTCACCAGTCCGGGGGATACCTGTGGCACTAGTGAGGTCATGGGTGAGACTTTCCCAGGACTCTCTTTTGTACTGCGAGCCCTAAACTGGCCCTGTAGTTGTCTCCTGTCATGGTGCTTTATCAGGAGCCATACCATGAATTTGGACTCCTGGATGCCCCAGCGCTGCGCTCTAAAGCGAGTGCCTTCTCCCACTCCAGCCATTCTGCCTGCAGGGGGGGTGCTACAACCAGTTATAAGCCATATTCTCACCTCTCCGGTTTAAGTAGGGCCAGATTCCCGCACTTTTCCGTAATTGGCCGGTTTCAAAAAGGCTAAGCTATGGGCACACCTGCTTACTTCAGGTTGGCACTGCTTAAAAAGGTGTACCTTTGGGCATATTGTATTGCCTTCCCTACACATTGCTTACAATTACTTAGTTGGGCTGTGCTGCGGTTAGCATTGCTTATTGGTTATCTAGCATTATATTTGCCTTTTGTCAATGATGTCTTACTCATTACAGGTTATATATGTGTCTGGTATCCGTCATTCATGTGTACATACACTGTATGGGGTCCTGGGGACTTCATATCTTTATTACAGTGACACCTCAACTCTAGTTTACTGGAGTACTCCAATTCACATATTTATGGTCTGTGGCAGTTATAGCACATTACACTGTACATAGATTCAGTTAACATATTTGATTTGATTTCCCTGTTGTGAGGATTAGTTTGCTGATACCTCCTTTAAATGTATTGCTATCAAGGCATAGTTGTTTACTACTATGACTGTGATGTACAGTGTCCAGAGTTCTTGCCTTGCAGAGGCTGGTTATTTTGTTGCTGGCCAGACCACAAGCTGTTGGGTCTGGAGTGATTAAGGCACTTTAAAGCAGTTGTGAGCAGGTGTGCGCAGGTTTGCATGGAGCTAAGCAATGCTAACCTTCGGATACAGTTTCTTACACTCAGTTAGCCGCTACATTGGTTCACCAGTGTGATACTCGCATACTGGCATCCAAACAAGCTTACACCCGCTTGCTCCTGCACTTGCAAATGCACTGCATTTGGTGTTTGCATCTGACACTCACACCCCTGGGTGGGGGTGAGGACTACGATAATACCTTCTGATGCCTATTACATTGGCTTACCTGCCTACAGTGGGATGTTGCGACCATGTGTTCATAGGTGTTGTGTAGTGGGTTATGCAATGACACATATGGTCATACCATACTTAGCCATTTAAACTGGACTGTGCTGCAGTGGGACCCATATTGGGAATGGCTGCCCATTAGGCGTAAGCATGCCGGTCGACTGTACGGAATCCACGGCCTGGCCAGAGTTCGCTTCATACTATTGGTGTGTTTCTCTTACAATCTGCACCTGTCTGGCAAATACCTGAAACTGACACCATTAAATACAGACAAGTAATTGGGTTTAGGACCCCACATCCTTCAGCCGAGTCATGCTAATGCATACCTATTATTCTATCAGCTTTCTAAGGTTATAAGTGGAATATGTGCTTTCTGTCCCTATCAGACCTCTCAATCAAGTGGAGACAAATTTCAACTGAATCAGGGACAAGTCAAGAAACACTCAGGGACAATCATGGACACTTTTAAAATATTAGTGCTATTAACTTGCAACATTGACAGAATCAGAGCATGTGAATTAATACACATTTTCTGAAGTAAAAAAAGTTTATAACTCTTAATTATTGTCATTATTCTTTAAGTGTAATTCACTACCTTTCCTCCAAAAGTCACTAGTTTTAGGAGGGATTAAGAGGGACAGAGTTAAAATCTGAGCCAAAATCAGGGACGTCTCGGAAAATCAGGGACAGTTGAGAGGTATGGTCCCTATTTGTTCTCCCAACAGTTTATGTCCTGTCCAGTGGATTTGTTTTTAGGGGTTGAGAGGTATGGGCGTAAGCTCTGCCCATTTCGGAATATTACTTACATCCCTGGGGCGGTCCTAATACAACTGCGCCAACCAACACCTGCATGCCTAGGCCTATAATTGCATATCCATAGTTCCCCCACCTGCCCCTCCTCTACAGCACTCATCCTTACTGTGGATGCAGGTGGAGTCTAACCACACCATTACACACTGCCCACTCTCCACATGTCAGGACCCATGTCGTACATTGTGACGACCCATGGGTTATCAGGCTTGCACAACCTACTGGTCCATGAACATCTACAGCCTTGTTTGATGACTCATGACAGGTACTGACTCCAATGATCAGTAATTTTTGGGGTGTCCCATAAGGGACATTGATGTCTTTGTTTCAAGATTAGACCTGGCAGGTCTCTCCCACTGGTAGTATCCTGCCTGTGGTCTGGGAGCAGTGGTGTGTCTACTTTTATTGTGTGTCTGTATGTTTCACAGGTCTAGCTGGGGGGGTTAATGCTATGCGTCACACGTTTGTTGATTGGACCCCTCACCCCCATATGCACGGCCTGTGAACATATGTAATTCATAACTGCTGTATCATATCCTAGCTGTATACATTATATTTACACACACACACACACACACACACACACGCAAATATATATATATATATATATATATATATATATATATATATATATATATATATTACTATATACAGATATATCTGTATATGTATGCATACATGTATATATTTATATGTTTCTGTCTATATATATCTAACGACATATGGGTGTATGGGTGTCTGCATATGTATATATCTATACGTAGGTATGTATATGTCTTTTGTCTCTGTATGTATACATTTGTACTATGGAGAGGGAGAGGTATATCTCCATGTAGCTATGGGTAGATATACACACACATACCTCTACATATATACATCTACATCTGGTTATTCCGTTCCTTGACATGTAGATTACACTTTGATGCAGTGGTACTCATAGTGGGTGTGGCTGCTCGTTGGGCGACGACTCTGCCCAATGAACACTTTTGCTTACAAACCTGGGGCTGTCCATATAGACCCACATCAGCCAACACCTGCACACCTAGACCCATAACTAGCTACCCATAGTTACCCCACCTGCACCTCCTCTACAGCACCCATCCTTACTCTGGGTGCTGGCCGGGTCTGAACACAGCACTACACGCTGCCCAATCTCCACTTCACGGGACCCATGTCATACTTTGTCTCGACCCATGGATCATCAGGCTTTCCCACCCTTGTATTTCGGGTATATATATATATATATATATATATATATATATATATATATATATCTGTAAGGCAATGCATACCCCTGCGCAAAAGCACTTAAACATGCTTACTGGTGCTTATTTATGCTTAATCCTGCTTACTAGTGCCTTATTCATTATGACACTGACACTTCGCTCCAGTTCACTTTTAATTGTTATTATGCAGGTTATACAGCGGACAGATTTCGAAATATGTTCATATACAGATTACCAATGGAAAATGGTATGTGCTACAGTGGGATTTGGAAAGGGAATGTCTGTTCGTTAGGTGGCTGCTCTAACCACTACACTATTGCTATGCTGCTTCATTTGCATATATACCCATATACTCATGACTCCTAGTTCCCCAAGCACCCACCCGAACACCTCAATAACACTGCAGTCATCCATTCTCCAGTTGGATACACGGTGTATCCACACCACTACACATTGGCCACTCCCTACTCCTGTAGACCCATCCCATGGGTTGACTCACTCCACGTATCCTGAGACATCCCAAACTTTGAGTCCACAAACATTGGTGAAATGAGTGACCAACAGGACACTATTCACAATTTTTATGTTGTCCCACCTGGGACACACATGTCTTTATTTCAAGATTAGACTCTATACGTCATTACATCATTACTCTCGTTAACATGACACTTCAATAAATTAATAGGTTTGACTATGTGGTAACGCACCCATTAAACATGAGAGCTAATAATGTACGAGTTTGACGAAATTATTTTTCAATTAGGACCGGTTTAGTGATTGGCGTTGCCGTAGCAGGCAGATCACAGGAATGATTCCATATGTGAGAAAATCCTCACATTTGATTTTTTGAGAACAGCACTGACTTCAGACATTGTACACACTTCTGCATTTTAGCAGTTTCATCCCTTCCCTATTATGCACAACCTATTATTCTATCTACTGTCAAGGTTTGTAGGGGCACTTTCATGTTATTTATGTCTGCAAAAGGAATGAATGTGTTAAAGGGAATGTACTTCTACATATAGATGTATGCATATGTGTATGTATATATACTTATAACGAACTCACTGACCTCCATAAGCTGGGCCAATTAGAACCAGGCCATCCAACCCTGACACGCCTGGATCCATACTTCCATACCCATAGTTCCTCCCCCCCACCCGAGTTCGACATACATGCAAACCATCCATTTTCTGTTTGCTATCACAGCCATGACACACCTCCACAGATTGCCCTCTCACCAGCGTTAGGGGCCCTACATGTATGTTGTCCCAACCCATGTATTACCAGGCTCTCCCACCATTTAGTCCTTGAACATACTTGCCCTTGCTTGTGTAATGGTCAGAGGTCCAACCATCCTAGCAATTTTTGAGTAGTCCCACCAGGACTACCCTGTGATTGTTTGTAAAAAAGACTTAGCAGATCGGCAATGTTACTCCCACTGGTAGTATCCTGCCTGTGGTGTGAGTAGCAGTGCTTTGCTCACCCCTGCCCAGCTTGATATGACATATGCTGACAGCACTATATAATACTGGAGTTGCTGTTGATTCCCTTCTCATTCTTTTTGTATGCTTTATTGTTATGACGTTCATTCTTCATATATATATATATATATATATATATATATATATATATTATATATCTGTACATACACATGCACATACATCTACATAATTATATATATTTCCTATGCTGGGCACTGCTTACACCCGTGCAAACGCATTCAGACTTGCTTACTGGTACTTATATATGTTTACTACTGCTTATTTGTGCTTACACCTGCTTACTAGTGCCTTATTCATTATGACACTACCACTTTGATTGCATGACATTAGTTAAACATTCCATGTGGTACCCAGTTCACATTTACATGTTATTATGTAGGTTACACAGCAAAACGACATTCCACATGGAAAATGATATGTGCTATAGTTGGCCTCGAACCATGCATGCCTGTTCGTTAGGCGGATGCTCTAACCACTACACTATTGACATTAACGTTAATTCCGCATGTTTTTCTCTATTTGGTTGATCTTGATGTGTAAACTGCGCTAAGCAGGGAGCAGCAACGTGCAAACATGCTGCGCTTCGCTTACACTTTCGATATTGAAGCAATACAAATGCAAAATAGGGACACGGGGAATCTAATTGTGAAAGTTCTAGAGACAGGGCTCAACATTCCGCTATGTGCTTGTGTGTTTACTACTTTGATTTTATTTCAGTGTTCGTGGACACTCTTGTATGCTTCGCATACATTTCAGTATCCACGGACACTGAATTAATTGCTTACTATTAGAGGCGGGCTCTAATAGTAAGCATAGTAGGTTGTGCAACTGTGGGGGCATGTTTCTGCCTCCGTAGAGCACTTAAACACACCCCCTGCACTCGCATATGTTTCCTGTGCACGTCGAGGGTGCAGCAGTGCTCGCTCATAAATATTCATATGGCGCTGCTGCACCATCTGTAATGAGGATGCTCAGCGCAAGGCTAAAACCATCCTTGCGCCAAGCTTCATGAATCCTGGGGAAAGACTTACTAAATTATAAAATACTGAATTAATCCACTTGAAAATGTGTCAGTGCATTAACTAAAAAATAGATGAATAAAGAAGAGAACAGTTATGTTTGCGGTCTGAAAATTAATATGCCATATCATTTTATGCTTTTGCCTATTTCGTTAAAGTCTACACATGGAAAGGGTAATACTTTGTGCTTTCACATTCTCTAACCTCACATGATAATATTCAGATGTTAGAGCTATATATTATGACAGACCCATATGAGGTTTGATTTTAACTATATTAAACATAAATGCATTTTAATAACTGTATCACAATTAAATCAATCAACAAAATCAACTGACATGCACAAATAAGTGCCTTGCAGTCACACTCCTTTCAACATATGTGCTGACAGAACTGGCTGATGGTTGTAGAGATCTAGCCTATTGAAAATGAGGACATGTCAAGGAAATACATGCCGCAGGCTTTCATGGATGCACTCTAAATGCTATATTTGTCAGGTTGAATAGTTTTTGTTGTTGTTGTTTTGCTTTTTTTTGGAAAGGGTTTGCTGATATGTAACTTCAGTTTAGTATAAATGAAATCTGTTTCTCAGTGTGAAAATCAAGAAGTGCAATATAGTAGTAGTGAAAACAAATAAAAAGTCAATGCAAAAATATTCCAATGACTCTGTAAAAAACAAATATCAGTTAAATAATAATATTTTTAGGGCAACATTTGATTATGACATGCCAGTCATTTAAGATTATATTGTATTCTTATTATTTTCACTGTTTAATGCACTGTTTTAATTACCACTATTACATTTCTTATACCTGCTTTATCTTATTCAATGTTGTAAGGAAGTTGAGTATGCCTGAAAGCAATGGGCATAAGACAAACAAAGAATTCTGGACATGAAGTCAGTCTATATCAGAAGAAATGTACACCTAGAGGCAATTTGGAGGGGATCTATTAAGAATAACTGTGAGTCATTTAATCAACATGCAATTACACAAAACTAAAAGGCATAAATCCTTGGAAGATCACAACTTGAAAATCAACACTATCAACCAAGACCAGACTGGCTGGTCAAGAGGAGAAGGTTAGCATCTGTAACTCACTATGTAGAACACACAGCCCTCCAAAACACCAACCATCATGACCCACACATAGAAACACAAACCATCCACCCACCTATGTGGAGGCTCTCAATAAAAATTTACCCAAACAACAGAGACCCCTGAGACAGAAACGCACTCAACCACAACACAACACCAACCCCAGAACACATAACTCATCATCACCACCACAGTGTGCCCCTCAACCCAAGCTCTTAAGGCAAAAAAACTTTGCCCAATGTACTAATCATAGTAGACTCAATTGTGAGGCACACTGATGTCCCACTCACTAGGCTGAACAAGGAGAAGGTGACAGTCAGTTGTCTATCAGGTGCCAGGATCCACCACATAAAACATGCACTCAGGTCACTCCACAGCAAGTACAACTATGACTCAGTCATTGTTCATGTGGGTGTGAATGACCTGAGATGTACCTCCCTGGACTACATGAAAAGAGATGTGATGGAACTCTCATATTATGTGGCCCAGGCAGGTATGACCCTAGCCCTGAGCAGTATTCTACCGTCACCCAGAATGATACCACAGTACGAGCAGAAAATGATTGACTTCAACAATTGGCTAAGTTTCTGGTGTCATTCTAAGGGGATCCAGTATCTGTCTGCCTGGGGCGACATGATTGACAGACTTCAATGCTTTGCCAGAGACAGCCTGCATCTGTCACCCCTAGGAAGCCAGGTACTGGCTAAGGCTCTTGCCACGCCTATAATGCCTTTTTTAGGCAGTGTTCCAAAGACCAAAATTTCACTGTAACAGCTACAAACAAATGCAGTCTGAGGGTTATGCTGCTCAGTGCTTGAAGTCTAAATCTCAAGATGCACTAGCTCGAAGCTCTCCTCAAAATGGAGAATGTCGACATCTGTGTTGTAACGGAGATCTGGTTTAAAGAGGTGCTCCCATGCTACAAGTTATTCCATACCTTTCAGCCCCAGAATGCGGCTGGAAGTTCCAAAGGAGGTGGTTTCTCCATATTCTTAAAGGATATGCACACCTCTAGACTAGTAGCCCAGCATAATGCATCCAAGATACTTCAGGTACAACTAACACTGGGTAAGATGGTGATACAAGTCATAGCCTGCTACAGAACCCCAAACATGTCCCTAGACTCACACTCCAACTTCCTAAGCACCCTGGAATTTATCAAGGCCCAACCCAGTACTTTCATACTGGGTGACTTCAACTACCCTTCCATGAACTGGGAAAACTATTCAAGTGCCAATGTACAGGCCCAACGCTTTCTGGAATTTATCAGTTCCAATGTCCTGGACCAGCTTAGCACTAGAGAAAGCAACATCCTCGACCTGGGTATCACCAACATGGGAAACCATTGCTCCACACCTATAGTCAGTTCCTCCCTGGGTAAATCTGACTACAAATTCATCACCATGGATATCTGCATCTCACCTACACCCCCCGCTAAGGTGACCACCCTGAAAACTTTTCTAAAGCTGGCTTTGGGCTCCTAAAAGCAGAGGTGGCTAACTTCTCGGCATCCATACCAATGGAAAATAGCTGCATGACTGCCAAATCATACACCAATGCACTGCACTGTATGAACATGTACACAAATGCATGGACCTTGCCATACCAGATAGAACTAAGACGGTCTCCACCAAAAAAAGGAAGCCAATCTGTTGATCCCCAGCCATCAATAAACTCTACAATAGAAGGAGGAAACTGTTGCAGAAAAAAATGAAGTCACAAGACTGGAAAACCACCCTTATCAGTCTCAACAAAAAGCTGAGATCCTTTATCAAATCCTCTAAAGCCAGCTATGAAGGCAGAATTGCATCTGACACCAAAAATAACCTCAAAGCCTTCTATAGCTTTATCAAAACCTCAAAGGCAATACCCAGATTTGCTATGAGTTATTGCACAATGGTACCTCCTATACTGAGCTAATAGATATAGCCAACATACTGGCCGACAGATTCAGTGCCAACTTTACCCCCCCCCCCAAGGGCCCTATCACAATACCAGATGAAAGCCTGGTACCCACCATTTCTGTGGCACAGGCAGAAGCTGCATTGTCCAAAGCCAAGCATACAGCATCCATGGGACCTGCTAATACCCCTGGTTGCATCCTACATGAGCTACAAAATAAACTGGTACCACATCTGTGTGCCCTGTTCAATCACAGCCTTACATCAGGCTATGTTCCTAATGAATGGCGTACTGCTACAGTCATCCCACTCCATAAAGGGAGAGCAACTACAGACCCTGGGAACTATCGCCCCATTAGCCTGACAAGCCTGGTATGCAAAGCTATGGAGCACATCATCATGGACCTGCTTAACAAAGATATAGGCAATCTCCAAACTCTTGACCCCACACAGTTTGGCTTTGTCAGGGGGAGATCCTGCCTGCTGAACCTGGTTGACATCTTCAAGGCAGTCACCAAGGCTGTGAATGAGGGTAAAGCAGTGCATACAGCCTACCTCGACCTGGCCAAGTCCTTTGATACCATTCCCCACTCAGGTATCATTGATAAACTCATCAAACTAGGCATCAATCCTTACATCAGTAGGTGGTTTACAAATTGGCTCACAGACAGGACCCACAGAGTGAAAGTTGTGGATTCCAAGCCAGACTGTCAAACAGTCATGAGTGGAGTCCCACAGGGCTTGGTCCTGGGCCCTCTCCTGTTTGGCATCGACTTCTCTGATGTCCAGACCAACACAGAAGGACTCTGGCTGACCAAGTTCACTGATGACTGCAAGCTAGGAGTCATTATCAACTCCCCAAGTGATGCAGACATCCTACAAAAGGGCCTTTCTGAGACCAATGACTGGTGTCAGAACCATGGCCTGAAGCTTAATAACAACAAATGCGTTATCATCCCCTTTGGAAAAAACTCATTTCCCATGAATTACCATGTTGATGGAGCTCACTGAACACTAAAGTGGCCATAAGGGATCTGGGTTGACAGCCAACTCACCTTCGACCACCACATTGCAACTGTGGTCAGAAAGTCCTTCTATGCTGCTCATCTTATAATCAAAGGTTTCACATCCAGGAAGAAAGAGGTCATCATCTCTCTCTACTCATCCCTTATTAGACCAATCATTGAATATAACACCCCGTTTGGCATGTACCTGACCAGAAATCTACAACAGCTGGAAAAGCCACAAAAGTAACTCACAAAAAGAATCCTAGGCCTTAAACACATGTCCTAAATGGACAGACTCAAGAAACTTCAGCTGTTCTCAGTCTCTTATCATCTACTTAGAGGTGATCTCTGCTTGACTTACAAAGCCATGTCCAACCCAGCCCTACTTGAAATGCTACACCTAAAGAAATCCCAATCCCCCAGTGCCACACACTCCAGAGATCACAACCTCATTACCACAATTAACAGAACATGCTGGAGTGACAGGTTCATCTCCCAAAGACTGCTCATACTCTGGAATAAGCTTCCCATTCATGTCAAGCAGAGCACCTCACTGGCCCTCTTCAAAAGAAATCTTGATGAGTGGATGGGTAACAGAAAGTTCACTCCAGGGATTATTCCAGTTGCACTACTGGATATGGGCACTGTGAACTAACATCTGGTGGCACGGTGCCTGGGAAATTTTTTTTTTTTGGGCTAGGCTTGTAAAGGTCCAGGGCCATTAGCCTAGTACACACCTATGAGCCTATGAAAACAACTCCTCTGACATGAATACAAGCCTCCACACTACTGATCTTTGTATACTTTAACTGCGGTGGTGGTGCTGCAGTAGCGTTGTCACCTCACAGTAAGACGCTGTTCGGTTCAATTCTCAGCTAGAGCGTCTTCTGTGTGGAGACATGCGTGAATGGGTGTTCCTTCATTAAAGGTTGTGCATCAGAGCTGGCAACTCGGTACGTAAAAAATCTTCTGCCAATCATTAGCGGACCGGAGTTCCGCTGTGGTGACCCCTAACCGGGAAAAAGCCGAAAGACACAAACAAACTCCAAGGTAACCCAAACTGAAAAAAAACTGGGGAAAAACATAAAACACAACTTTTCTCTCCTTTCTAAATCAAGAAAAGTATAAGCAGGTTTAGAAAGAAGTTTTGTTATATAAGAGATGGTATAATTCTGAATTTGGCTTCTTCATGTATTCTTACACAATGCAAGAGGTACCAGGTAAAGAAAAGTGGTAGGTGTTCCAGATTATTTAGCTATATGGGGGGATTCAGGGAAAATATGGATATTATAAGAGAAAAATGGAGATAAAGAATTTATGGAAATATGTATGCACATTCCAGAAATGAAGCACCTACATTTTTGTCATGGAAAGATAATAAAGGATCCATCCATTTTGTGATATTTGGACAGAGAGGTGGATGGCACATAAAATAAAATGTAAGAAACTGTATCTGGAGTGGAGGCAAACTGATACAGAGCAAAAAGAGGGAATATGTTTATAGATAAGGACAGAATGTGATGATTTACTATAACAAAATAATATTAATAAATTAAGAAAGAAAGATAAGTATACAAATGAAATAAAATAAAAGAAGAGTGACAATTATGACGTATAGGCAATGGGTTCCTATTGTTCAATCAACGTACTTTCACAAAATGGTGAACAACTGAATGAAAAGGAGTGAAACAACTTTCCCAACAGTGGAGTTCCCTTTATTCTTAACTGTTGTATGAGCTGGGAGTATGTATATTTAAGTTTAGGGGAGTGGGGAGTCCCCACCAAACTGGGGGTGGGGGGAGTAAAAACTTACCTCTGAAATTTGATGATATTTTTCGCACTCCATTTCTTTCCATCGTTCAGCACACAATGGGAGTGCTATTGACTGATCAACATATATGCATAGAAAACAATATTCCCTGAGAGAGAAGAAGAACAAGTTATACCTTTCTTAAAATATATAGAGAAAGTAGAATGAAGGAGTTGAGGCATAGTTAGATAAGGACATTTCTGTCAAAGAACTTGAAAGTATTTTGAAATGATACTGAACAAGGTAAGGATGAAATCAATTAGAATTTCTATAAAGAAATGAGGAGAGATGAAAATAGGTAGTTTGGCAATTATTAAATGAATAATAATATTAATAAATTAAAAAAAGAAAGAGAACCGGACAAAGGAATAGAGAACAGCCATGTCTGTGAAAGTATAAGAAGACATGCCTGGAAGAAGGAGGGACAGAAGCATGTTAAGCAATTAAAGGCTTAACTCATTGCACAATGTCGACTGTACAAAAATTATGAAATTTATGCAAAACAGACTGGAAAAATGAGATAGGAAAAGTTATATTAGAGGGGGTATACAGCTTAAAAGGAAGAATGCCAAAAGAAATGTTAATAATTAGAAAGGAGGTAACAAATGAGACAGAAGGCAGAGTAATATTATATGATGCTAAAAATGCTTATTACAATATCTGCCATAAGCAGATGTGGACAACTTTAGAAGAATATGAGAGGCCTGTAGCACTATTGAATTTATTGAGAAGGTATTAATTAATTGTTAGATGAGTTAAGATGTAGAGTAAATAAGGATTCCTCCTGCGCAACATACTATTTTTTATTGTTACAAATCTAGTGTTGAATATTAGTATGGCTGTACTGTGGCTGGCTTGCTGGGGATGTATGACAGCTGTGCTATTGCCCTTAATATTATCCTATGCAGGTGATGCAGCACTTTTGGTCAAAATAAAGTTTTTATGGAAGAGATTATTAAAGAAATGGAGGAAATGTTGAAATACATGGACATAAAAGTCAGTAAAGAAAAGAGTAAGAGTTTGGAAAATTGATGACATTTTTCACAGACAGAAGTAGGATAAAATCAAGAAATTCAAAAATGGTGAACAAGCAAAAGATGGATAATCTAGAGAAACTGAGAGTAATATGGGGTATTTAGGAAACTTTCTGGAAGAAAATGAATTTAGTATTTTAAGGAAGGACTGCTAACCTTACAGATCAATCCCATACTAATTATCCTTAGAGTAACTTATTATTCCTGCTTATCTGCACTCTTCACCTGTTATTCTACCTTAGATAACTTAATGATACTTAAACCTTCTCTGCTCTTTCTCTCACACTCTGCATTCTAATCTGCATGTACATAGTGTGCTATAGATAATGCACATTATCCAATTTTATTTTATTACCTTCATGTTAAGTCATCTCTTGTGTAATCTACTTTTATTTTCTATATTGGATTGTGATAAACACATCTTTGTCAGAGTTATTTCTTCTCCCCTGCCTCCTATGCCATTTGAAAATGGCCCATCTTCATCAGTGTTCTAGTCAACATAACAAATAAAAATATATTTAAATAAAATAAAATGTATATGTTTTTGAAAAATAAAATATATGTGTTCCCATGTGAAAAAGAAAAAAGCTTTTGGAGATTTTCTTTTGTACAGTCTGGACCTCACAAATAAATCAAACAAAGCAAGGTGTATCATGAACTCAAAAGAAAATTGTGGTTAGGCATTGGTTACATCGACTGTTGAATACTTGGCATATTCACATTTGAAATGGATCTTAAGAATATTTTAGATAAAAAATAGCTTGGTGGGTTGATCAATGTTTAAAAATATGAAGAGTTTTGAGAAAACAAGAAAATCAGAAAAAGAATGGTTATAAAAATACATTGGATATAGATGAATATCAAATACAATTTAAGACACAGAAGTTAAACATAGAGTACCAAAAAAATAAAAATGGTTTAATGAGATAATGAGAAAGTATCATACTTTTCTATGAAAAAATGAGTCAGGAAATTCAACTAGTTATAAAGAACAGCAGAAGAGGTTTCTGATTGATTTTGAGTGTCAGGACTTCTTATGGTGCTAAATAAACTGCTAGCCAAGCAGTAATGATATTTAAAAGTTAAGAGAAGATCTCATGCAACATTTGTAATGTGGAGGCAACTACTTAATATGTCTTTATGCAATATACATTGTGTAAAGATTAAACATTTTTGGTAAGTTCTTATGAATACATATTTAAATGAATCAGTTACAAATACGATCATAATATTATATGTGAAACATTAGATATAAGATCAGAATGTTTGTGATAATTGGTAAAATAGAGTTTTCAAATGCCTGCTTTATAGGGAAAGGCCGATATCGAGAATTAACTGATGTCTTGAATAAAATGAAGATACAATTATGTCAAAAGGAGTGAGTGGATAAAGTGTTGAGTTATATAGTATTAGATCTGTGAACCATACAAATACATTTTATATGTGTAAAGGTATATGTGTTTATATGTGTAAAGTAACCCTATCCTTTCCAATACATGCCATGGGATCTTTTACATCCATCTGAGCTACTATTCATTAGACCACAAGCACAGTCTGCCCCCACAAGTGCATAGTCTATGTGAGTGTTGGAGCTGTCAGACTATGTGTCCCTGGCTTAGCATTGAGCAGAATTCTCCCTTCACCAAGGAAGATGTCACAATATAAACAAAAGATGATTGACTTCAATAATTGGCTTAGTTTATGGTGTTGTTTCAAAGGTGTATGATATTTGTCAACATGGTAGGATATGGTCAACAGACCACATTGTTTGCCAAGGATGGTCTGCACTTGTCCACCCTAGGCTTTTGAATATGGACAAAACATTGTCCCCCCACAGTGCTTTTCTTAGGCAATGCCAAGCTGACAGACCTTACAGCATAGTAAAATCAACCCTAGGAAATTTAAAGGTGCTACTGCTCAACCAGGATGCTAAACAAGAAACTTCACTCTCTCTCTCCAGGCTCTTCTCACCCTGGAGAATGTGGACATCTGTGCAGTTACTGAGACATGGTTTAAAATCATGAAGAGCTCCTTGGCAGTGCAGGGCTACAATGCCTTCCACACATTCAGGCCAGCTACTGCACAGGCAGGGACCAAAGGTTGAGGTATCTCAATCTATATCAGCAACACACTCACCTCAAGACTAGTCAAACAGGATGAAGCAATTGAGCTTCATGTCCAGACTTCTATAAGCAATGTCCTATATTATGTCCTTACAAACTGTAGGTCACCCTCTATGACCCAAGTAAGTAACAACTCATACTTGGACATATTGGAAGACCTCACTATTCAACCCAATACTATATCCATGGGTGACTTCAACTACCCCACTACAAACTGGGATACTTACAAGATCCCAGACTTAAAGGCCCTGAGATTCCTGGACTTTGTAAACACAAGTACCTTGAAGCAGATAGTCCATAAGCCCATTAGGGGTGCAAATATACTCAAACTGCTACTTACAAACATGGGAGAACATGGTTCATAGGTTCATAGGTAGGTACTAGGCTATCTGCCCGAGGGCATTTTTAAGCCTAGCCAGAGTGTGTCAGTTTTTGCTGCCCCATTGATTAATTAACTGAGCCTCTGTCAAGCAGAGCCAATGAAGTGATCCCAGGGGTGTATTTTCTGTTACCCATCCACTCGTCAAGGCTTCTCTTGAAGAGTGTTAGTGAGGGGCTTTGCCTAATGTAGTTAGGAATTTTGTTCCAAAGCATGGGGAGTCTCTGTGACAGGAATCTATCCCTCCAGCATGTTCTATGTATTGTTGTGGTGAGGTTTAGGTCACTAGAGCGCGTGGCTCACAGTGACTTGGATTTCTTTAGGTGGAGCATGTCCATCAATTCTGAGCTGGACATGGCTTTGTAAGTCAGGCAGAGATCACCTCTGAGTAAGCAATATGCCACTGAGTACAGCTGGAGTTTTTTCAGTCGGGCTGCATAGGACATATGTTTGAGGCCAGTAATCCTCTTGGTGAGGTGCTTTTGCGGTCTTTCCAGCTGTTGGAAGTGTCTTGTGAGGTACATCCCAAATGGGGCATTGTACACTATGATGGGTCTGATGAGTGACAAATAGAGGGGCACTATAACCTCTTTATTTCTAGATGCAAACCCCTTAGTAATTAGATGGGCCACATAGAAGGATTTCCTAACTACTTTGGCAATATGATTGTCAAAGGAGAGATTACTTTCTACCTGGGTCCCCAGATCTCTTATTACCTCTTCTGTATTAAGGGGGATGCCACCTATGTGGTAATTCGTGGGTGTTTTGTTTTTCCCAAATGGGATGACTATGCATTTTTTGGCATTTAGCTTGAGGCCATGACTTTGACACCAGGTGCCTGTCTCAGTAAGGCCTTTTTGAAGGATGTCCATGTCAGCTAGAGAGTCAATTATGGCTGCCAGTTTGCAGTCATCGGCAAACTTGGTTAGCCATAGTCCGCCTGTGTTTGCCTGTACTTCTGAAAAATATATGCCGAACAGTAGGGGTCCCAAAACCGAGCCTTGCGGGACACCAATTGTGACTGGTTTAGAGTCGGACTTGGAGCCCGCTATTCTTACCGTGTGAGTTCTGTCTGTAAGCCAGTTGGCAACCCATCTTGTGACATAGGGGTTTATGTTCAGGCTGGTGAGTTTTTCTATAATACCCGAGTGGGGAATGGTGTCGAACGCCTTGGCGAGATCAAGGTAGGGTGAGTGAACCACCTTTCCCTCATCTATGTCCTTGGTGACTGTCTTGAAGAAGTCAACCAGGTTTAGTAGGCATGATCTGCCCTTAACAAAGCCAAACTGGGTCAGGTAAAGTGTTTGGAGGTTCTCAATGTCTTTGTTAATGAGTTCCATGATGATGCACTCCATAGCCTTGCAGATCAGGCTAGTCAGGCTTATGGGGCAATAGTTACCAGGGTCAGTTGTGGCCCCTCCTTTGTGGAGTGGAATAACCATTGCTGTGCGCCATTCTATGGTGTGGTGCCACCCCTAGTGTGGTGTCCTCTCTGGTAGGATCAGACCAGAAAGCTGTCTACTTCATAATAAAAATCAATTCTGTGATCCCAGCTAACTCCATAACATTTAGGAACTATTCTAAGGCAAACTTCTTACTATTAAGTGATAAGTCAAAATTTCAAGCCCCAAACTCTGACAGTACAGCTATCTATGTAGAATTTCTCACAAAAACCCCGTACAATCATGTCAATAAATGCAGAGAGACAGCTGTGGGAACCTGGGTGGGAATTCCCAGATATGCTCAGAATTAGTCCAAAATGACAAAAAATACACCGAACCCACAGACATTGCCAACATCCTAGCTGACAGGTTCAGCGCAAACTTCTCCCCCCCTCCCCACCAAAAGGGCAAATATCTATCCCAGCAGAGTGCTGCCCCCCTGACATCTCAGATGCTCAGGTAAGAGCTGCCCTCTCCAAAGCAAAAAACACAGCATCAATGGGACCAGATGGTGTCCCAGGCTGCGTCCTACATGAACTCCAAGAAGAGCTAAACCCAAACCTAAAACTACTGTTCAGTCTCAGCCTTACTACAGGATATGTACCCAAAGAGTGGCGTACAGCAACAGTGGTCCCTCTCCACAAAGGTGGTGCCTCAATGGATCCTGGAAACTATCGCCCCATAAGCCTGACTAGCTTGGTCTGCAAAGCTATGGAAAGGATCATCATGGACCTCATAAATAAAGATATTGGGGACCTACAGACACTGGATCCTACCCAGTTCGGGTTTGTTAAGGGCAGATCCTGCCTCTTAAACCTGGTCGATTTCTTTGAAACAGTCGCCAAGGCCATTGACGAGGGGAAGGTGGTCCACACAGCCTACCTGGACCTCGCAAAAGCCTTTGATACAATACCCCACTCGAGCATTATAGATAAGCTCACCAGCTTAAATATCAACCCCTATGTCACTAGATGGGTTGCAAACTGGCTCAAGAACAGAACCCACATGGTTAGAATTGCTGGAGCCATGTCAGACTCCAAACCGGTTACAAGTGGCATCCCACAAGGCTCAGTCCTAGGACCTCTCTTGTTTGGTATATATTTCTCAGAGGTACAGGCCAACACGGAAGGACTGTGGCTGACCAAGTTCGCAGATGACTGCAAACTCGGTGCCATAATAGACTCTCCAGTCGACACAAGCATCCTCCAAAAGGGCCTCATAGAAACAGACAACTGGTGCCAGAGCCATGGCCTCAAGCTAAACGCCAAAAAGTGTATAGTCATCCCCTTTGGCAAAAGTAAAGTGCCCACAAATTACCATATAGGTGGTAATCCATTAAGTACAGAAGTAGTAATTAGGGATCTGGGGACCCAAGTTGATAGCAATCTCTCATTTGACAACCACATGGCCAAAGTGGTTAGAAAAACATTTTATATAGCCCACTTAATCATGAAGGGATTCACATCTAGATCAGGGGAGGTCATCGTGCCTCTTTACTCATCCCTCATCAGGCCCATAATTGAGTACAATGCCCCTTTTGGGATGTACCTTACCAGACACCTGCAGCAACTGGAAAGACCCCAAAAGTACCTCACCAAGAGGATCAAAGGGCTCAAACAGATGCCATATGCTGCCCGGTTAAAGAAACTCCAGCTCTTCTCAGTGGCATACCGCCTGCTCAGAGGCGATCTGTGCCTGACGTATAAAGCCATGTCCAACCCAGAATTAATGGACATGATGCACCTCAGAAAATCCAAATCACATCGACCTATGCGCTCGAGAGACTTGAACCTCAGCACTGAAATAAATAGGACATGCTGGAGGGACAGATTCATAACCCAGGGGCTCCCTTCACTCTGGAATAAAATCCCAGTCCAGGTTAGGCAGAGTCCCTCATTGACTCTCTTCAAGAGGAATCTTGATGAGTGGATGGGAGATCGTAGGTTTACCCCAGGTATCACTTCTGTGTCACTGTTAGACAGAGGCACAGTATACTAACCTCGAAAAAGGGCATAGCAAAATTAATTTAAAATGGGTGGTGAAAGCCAAACACACTCTGGCTAGGCTTATAAATGCCCTAGGGCAGATAGCCTATTATCAACCTATGAACCTATGAACCTATAAAAATAAACCCAGAACTGTCTTATAAAGTAAACCTCCCTGGTGGAATAACAGATAAACAGATCACACAACAAAAAAAAAGTCATACCGAGGATTGGAAAGTGCTGCACCCAGACAAAAACACTCTCATCAATCTAAGCAAAGAAATAAGAGGACAAATTCAGTCTACTAAAGCCAAATTTGAGTTAAATATAGCCTCCCAGGCAAAACCCAACCACAAGGCTTTCTTTAACTATGTCTGAAACCTCAAAGACAGCACACAACAATATGCAGAAATTATTGTGAATGGAGCCAGCTGTACAGAGCCAGAAGATACAGCAAATCTACTAGCCAACAAATTCAGTTCCAGTTTTACCCCACAGCCACCTCAGCTGCCCCACAGGAAATATCATCAAACAACTCCCCTACTATCACTAGTGAGCAGATCCTAGATGCGCTCTCTAAGGCCAAAACATTGCATCGATGTGCCATGCAAACATCTCAGGATGCTTCATAAATAGCCTGAAACATGACCTATTGAGACCACTGGAGTTATCCTCCAGACAGGTGGTGTGCCATGTGAGAGAACTGCACCAATCATCCCTCTGCAAAAGATAGGCCATCAGTGGAACCAGGAAGCAGAAACCCATAAGTCTGACTAATCTCATGTGCAAAATCATGGAAAAAATTATCATGGAAATGATTAATAAGGATATAGATAACCTTCAAACACTGGAACCAACCCAGTTTGATTTTGTCATGGGCATGCCTACTCAATCTGGTGGACTTCTTTGAGAAGGTAACAAAGGTAATGGATGAGGGTAAAATGATGTGTACTGCCTACCTTGACCTGACTGCGGCATTTGATACAATACCCTTTCATGCACTGTAAACAAACTCACGGATATAGACATAAACCCTTATGTTAAGCATAGATAGCCAGCTGGCTCTCATGTAGGACACAGGAAGTTAGGATAGGGAATACCACCACCACAAAGAGGCCAGTCAGTAGTGTAGTCCCTCAGGGCTCTGTGCTGCATCTGCTCATTTTTGGCATCTACTGCTTGGAAGTCAAGGCCAATGTCAAGGGCCTCTGTCTGACCAAGTTTGCAGATGATTGCAAACCAGGAGCAGTCATAGAATTCCCCCCAAGGCACTAACATACTATAGGAGGGACAAACACAGCCAAATGACTGGTGCCAAAGCCATGACTTAAAACCCAGTGCCAAGAAATGTATAATAGTGCCTTCTGGGTAGTCAGACACCTAGGAAATTGCTTCATGATAACACACCCCTAAGAGTGGAACCAGTAGTCATGGATTTGGGTGCAAAT
This sequence comes from Protopterus annectens, assembly GCF_019279795.1. NCBI lineage: Eukaryota > Metazoa > Chordata > Ceratodontiformes > Protopteridae > Protopterus > Protopterus annectens. The sequence continues at coordinate 925,583,603 of NC_056730.1, forward strand.
GTAGATAGTAACCTCGTAGTAAGGAAATCATTCTATGTTGATTAGCTTATAAGCAAGGGCATGCCATCTAGGTCCTACGAAGTCATTGTTCTACTGTATTCAGTCCTCATTAGGCCCATAATTGGGTACAGCTCCCCCTTCAGTGTGTACCTGACCAGGCACGTGCAAAAACTGGAATGTCCACATAAGTTCCTCACAAAAAAATACAGGAAGTAGACAGCATGTCCTATGCAGATCAACTCAAAGCCCTATTTCTGTAATCTGTTTCCTTCAGGCTGTTGACTGGCGATCTATGCCTGACATACAAGGCATCCTTGAATCACATTTTAATGGACCTTTTGCTAAAGCCATATTTGAGGTAAAGACAGCCTCCCAAGCAAAGGACAGCCACAAGGCTTTCTTTAACTATATCTTAAACCTCAAAGGCAGCACACAACAGTATGTAGAACTAATTGTAAATGGGGCCAACTACAAGAGCCAAATCATATAGCAAATCTACTGGCCAACAATTTCAGCTTCAGTTTTACCCCTCCTTCACTGCATCTGCCACCTGGAAATATCATCAAGCTATCCCCCCTACTATCATTTGGGACCAGGTCCTAGATGCGCAGTCTAAGGCCAAAAATAATGTATTGATGGGCCATGATAGCATCTCAGGATGCTTCATTAATAGCCTAAAACCTGCCCTATCGGGACTACTGGAGTCATGGTTTAAGCATTGCTTCCAGACTGGCTTTGCACTATGTAGGAGAACAACACCAATCGTCCCTCAGCAAAGGGTAGGCCGTCAATGGACCTGGGAACCTCAGACCTATACGTCTGACTTGTCTCATATGCAAAGCCATGGAAAAAAATATCATGTAAATGATTAATAAGGACACAGACAACCTTCAAAGACTGGATTCAACCTACTTTGGTTATGTCTAGAGCAGATCATGGTTACTCAACCCGGTGGACTTCTTTGAGAAGGTAACAAAAGAAATGGATGAGGGGAAAAATGATGCATAGTCTACCTTGTTCTGGCTAAGGCATTTGATACAATACCCCACTCATGCATTGTAAATAAACTCATGGATATAGGCATAAATACATATGTTAAACACTGGATAGTCAGCTGGCTCTCATGTAGGACCTCAGAAGTTAGGATAAGGGAGACCACCTCCACAAAGAGGCCAGTCAGTAGTTGAGTCCCTCAGGGCTCCATGCTGGGACCACTCTTTTTTGGCATTTGCTACTTGGAAGTCAAGGCAAAAATCAAGTGCCTCTAGCTCACCAAGTTTGCAGATTATTGCAAACCAGGAGCAGTCATAGATTTCCCCCAAGGCACTAACATCCTAAAGGAAGGACTAACATAGCCAAATGACTGTTGCCAAAGCCATGGCTTAAAACTCAATGCTACGAAATTTATAACAGTACCCTTTGGAAAGTCAGCCACCCTAGGAAATTACCTCATTGATAACACACCCCTAAGAGTAGCGCTAGTAGTCATGGATTTGGGTGCACATGTAGATAGTAACCTGGCTTTCGAATAACATTTGTTTAAGGTAGTAAGGAAATCATGCTGTGCTGCTCAACTTATAAGCATGACGATCTATGCCTGATATACAAGGAATCATTGGGTGCCACTTTAATGGACCTTTTGCATATCCGCAAAATGAATAGCATCAACATTACCTGATCTGGGAATTTAAAATTTGCTTTTGACATAAATAGGACACGTTGGAAGGGCAGGTATGTGGCTCAGAGGATTTCCCTTCTCTGGAACATGCTTCACATCTATGTGAAGTAGAGCTCATCCCTAACCCTGCTCAAGAGAAATCTGCACCAGTGGATGGAAAATCAGACATACATCCCATGTCTAGCACCTGTGTCACTAATGGACAGAGGCAGCCTGTATATCTTGCCCTAGCTTACACATACCCCTTAAAATAACTTCTAAGGCAGAAAAACTTGCAGGATACAATTGGGTTGCTAGGCTTATAAAGACCCCAGTGGTTGTTAGCATAGTATAAGCTGAACTATTAAACTTGTTATAATGTATTTGATTTTTTTTTACAAATGCAAATAAATTTCCCATTGATAAAAGAGTGTCTGTCCTGCAAAACAGAATCTGTATGGTATGGGTAATTTGCTTATAATTTGTAGGCTCTTCAGTTTGCATTAAATATGCAAATTTATGTTTAATTTGACATACATACTGCATCACTACTTTACTGTAAAATATTACACTTAAGACACAGCATTGGCTGTCACCATTACCTAGTAACAGCTGAATCTGAACCATTACCTTTCCCATCATATATTCTACCTTAAGACCCATCCAGTGCCCTGCCTTACTGTTATACAGCTTCAGTCATGCATCACAAGTCAGCCCTAACGTACACTAGCTGTGCATTTTCTAGCTTTGAACCCAACACATTTAAGTCTAAATACTTGAAACAAATCCCAGAAGAATATTTCCTCACAAGTAATATTTGTTTTATTCTTAGAAGCCAGCCAAATTGAAGCCCTCCTCTGATATTTTTTAAACAGTTTCCTCCTGCTGTTTTAACTACTTTCATAATGCACACTTCTATCAAGATAAAAGGAATTAGCTATGATTATTATTGCTTTTATTTTGTGATTGTTCTTTATGCAGAGCTAACTTGCATACAAAGTAAATAAAAATAATTAAATCACTATTAGCCTATCTGTCTAGCTGTCTAGAAATCTGTCTCACAATCATATTTATGATTTGTCTACCTTTTCGTAAGGTACATTCCAGAAATTTATTATTAATTGTAGCACAAAGAGATAAACACCAGACAAATAAGTAAATCTGCACTGCTTGCTCCTACTGTTTAATTTTTGCACTTGTCTGTTTTTTTTTTTTTTTGCCTTCATCTAGCTGAAGAACATAAATTTCAGGAATGGCAACCAAAGATACTATTTTATTTACATGCTTACATTTCAAACCACTTCTTTTTTATGTCCTTAGGCCTTAATTCTGTATTTTAGTGTGCATTTTGTGTCTGTGCTATGTTGAAATTGATTTGCTTATGGTTGTTAAATTTGTGCATACTTTACTTTTTAAACCTATGCAAAGACTGATATTCGACAATATGTGTAGCTGTATACTGTGTTGAAATGTGCTATATGATTGCTTTACAACACTTCACCTGTATTTTTGCAATGCCTGTTATTGTTGTATCTGCCTTTTGGCACTGTTAATGGATGGATAAGGCTATGTATCAGCCAACACATACTTTATTATGTTCCAGGTTCACAACAAATCCACTGTTTTTGCTGCTAACTGTATTAATGCTGAGGTGTTTGCCACTACTGTTCTGATTTTGCAAACCTACTGTTGTTCTTACCTTAAAGTTTCACTATTAAACTTTATACTTCTGCTCTTCTGCTTTTTCTCTGGTTCTCTGATATTTACTGTTTTTTTTAATTCATTGTCTTCTGAGTTATCAGCAAATTTGCAGTTTTTATTACCTAAATAGTTCCACCATAAAAGTAAAAGTTTTTATTACACTGGTTGCAATATTGAACTGCTCACATTTACTGCTCTCCATTACATTATGTTTTTGCAGTTCTTCTGATCTTACAAAGTTACCAATGATCACTGTTTTTGTTCTGTTCTGCTCGCTGATTTCTGGTCTTGGTTAGTTATCTGTGGGCATTTTTTCTTGTACTGTTCTGTTATCACTTTGCTGTTTTACACACTCTGTCTTCAGAATGCTGATGCTGTTACACTGCAGTTTGTTACACTGTTGATGTTCATCATAATATTCACTGCTGCAGTGATGACTCAGGACTCCTTGCCTAAAGACAGGATGGCTTGTCCAAATTCCACAGCTCTATACCTTTGCCTGCTAGGTTTGGTAGACTGACACCCTCCCACCTGGACTCCAGTAAGTTGGTGGTGTCACAGAGACAGCAATTGTACCATCTTCAGTTCTTTATTTACACAGTTTGAAAAAGCAACATATGGTTGTATTGGTTGTATTGCTAGTCTGGTGGCTTGGATTTCTTCTCAAGTTCAGTTGAGTGTCTCATTAGGAAAATGTTATCTGTTGCATTTTGGTGTTATATATTAGCCTTTATCAGCTTTTGTCAGGACTAGACATATGAATTTGAGCAAGAAAAATGTAATGGTTGTATTGACTGAATGAAACAAATCCCATGTAAAGAATTTCAGAATATATATATATATATATATATATATATATATATATATATATAGACTGCGGTGGTGGTGATGCGGTAATGTTGTCGCCTCACAGTAAGACATTGTTCTGTTTTATCCTCAGCTAGAGCGTCTTCTATGCAGAGACATGCATGAATGTGCACCTTCATTGAAGGTTGTGCATCAGGGCCGGCAACTCGGCACATAAAAAATCTACTGCCAATCATTGGCAGACCAGAGTTCCGCTGTGGCGACCCCTAACTGGGAAAAGCTGAAAGACACAACAACAACAATATATATATATATATATATATATATATATATATATATATATATATATATGTATGTATATATATATATATATATATATATATATATATATGTGTGTGTGTGTGTGTGTGTGTGTGTTCTGCTTAAGTCTGAGGCACTATGCAATCAATTCGATTAATGACTAGTGATGTTGGGCAAAATTTACCTGGCACTACTTAGAACTAAATAAGGCGTACCCCGGTCTCAGACCACCATGACATCAGCCAAATCCACCATTGACATGTTGCCATTAATGAAAACTGTATTTGGAGAAGTGCCTGAAAGATAAAGTACATCAGGAAGGCAGATGACATGCCTGCTCTATAACCTGGAAAGGTCTGTTTCCATAGGCATTTCCTCCAATGCCTTTATTCTCCTGATTACTGCAAAAGACAAAGGCATACAAGAGTGCTCATAGCAGCTACTTTCTGGTCCACATAACAGAGTATTTTGTCTGCTGAGTCTCATAAAGTTCACTTTACAGAGAACTCTGCAGTGCTTTTACAGTGTTGCAACTGCATCCAGAGACATTCAAGCTAAAATGATTATAATTTCTTGATTTACAGCACTTGAACTTGCTTTATACAGTAATCACTACTATATTTCAGCATTTATTTAATTTTGCAGCAAAAATAGTAATTTCTCTGTTTGTTGGTTTTCTAGTTCTGTGTGCCTCTAAATCTCCTTGCAGAAGGGTGAATTAGCCACTTAATTGTTTGATAGTTATTTGTTGTTTAATCTGCACTTCAGAGCTGCTTTTGCTGTGCTTTTACATTAAGGAATTCCAAGATCATTTATCTCGTAGCAGGAGTTCACCTGGTATCTCTGAGTTGGAGGGCACTGCAGGAAACTCAGAGTGTGGTTGTTTATTGGCTAGAGCACATAGGATTCAGTTTGCAAGCTTTTGTTTCTCTTTGCTCTAAGTCAGGCAGGTTTGCACAGAGATGCCTATTGAGCGGTAGCAGTTAGCAGTGCCCTGTATAGTACTAAATGCCCAGACAGTAAAATGTCCTTATAAAGTTAGGATTGTATCTGAAAACTGTTAAACCATGTGGCATTGTGAGGAAATAGGCTTAGACCAACTAGCTTGTGCATCAAATAGTACTGCCATATCATGGTCTTACATAATATCTTGCCCTTAACCCCAGAAGCTAGTTTGCATTTTGAATAGCACTACCATATTCTAGCAGTATATGACATCTTGCCCTTAACCCCAGAAACTACCCTAGGAAATTCCTGTTAAACCCAATTTTTAATCCTAAACAGCCCACTCTATTACAGGACTGGACAACATGGGTATGCAATTTTCAACTGTTTCTATGGGCAGCTTGATAGATTTTGGCACCCTAAGGCAATGTAGCAATTGTCTTATGTTATCAGACAACCAGTTAATCATTAAAGAAAATAACGTCATTTTTTTGTTCATGTGTAAATTGGCTTTTTTCCTGTTTTGTTTCTAATGTTAATTATGTAAAAGCTATACTTCTTGTTCTTTGTGATTGAGCTTTTCTCTCTGGTCCACCACTGAAAATGGGTTTCTTGCCCAGTCAGACTTTCCCAGTAACCAAGTGTCAAATAAATAAATAAAAATAAACATGGTATATGACAGATGTAAATGCACAACTTCCTTGGAGGCAAAAATCTTGCACGTAAAGTAGGTTGTCAGGAATACTCTCACTATATCACTCACACACACTGTTCACCACACACAGGTTGTCTTATGCTGAGGTGTTTAAAAGCAATCATTAAAACACACACCGAAAGTAAAGCCAAAAATTTTACATAAGCTTACACCTAATGGTCCCCTGAATGCAAAGCGCATAAGGTAAGCGCATACTTAACTAATAGTCTTTTCATTGGGGACTCCATTGTGTGACACACAGATGCCCCACTCACCATGTTAGACAAGGAGAATATAAGGGTTAGTTGCATATCTGGAGCCAGGATCTGCAATATTACACATGCACTCATTTTACTGCACCCCAGGTACCAATATGATTCTATCACAGTCCATGTGGGTGTGAATGACCTGAGACATGCCTCAGAGCACTATGTGAAAAGAGACATAATGAATCTTTCAGAATATGTTCCTCAGATAGGTATTAGCCTTGCACTGAGTAGCATTCTACCCTTCACCAAGGATGATGCTACAGTATGAAAATAAAATGATTGATTTTAATAATTGGTTTAGTTTCTGGTATCACTCCAGAGGGATCCAATGTCTGTCAGCATGGGACAATATGGTCAACAGAACACATTGCATTGACAAGGATGAGCTGTACCTGCAACCCCCTCAGGCTTTCTGATATTGGCTAAAACTTTATTCATTCCCTTAGAGCCTTTTTAGGCAATGCCAAAATGACAAAACTACCAACATAGTGAAAAAGTCTACAAGTAACTATAACGTGTTACTGCTTGATGCTTGGAGCCTAAACAAGAAACTCCAGTCCCTTCAAGCTCTCCTCACTCTGGAGAATGTAGTCATCTGTGCCATGACTAACACTTGGTTTAAGACCATAGAAAATACTCCAGAAGAGCAAGGTTACAGTGCCTTCCACACATGTAGACCAACAAGAGCATAGATTGGGGCCACAGGTAGAAATGTCTCAATCTACATTAGCAACAAACATAACCTCCACATTGGTTAAACAGACTGCTACCATGGAGCTCATTCGTGTGCAAGTTACCATAGCTCCTTTACCATATCATGGCTAGCTAAAGGTCACCATTTGTGTCCCTAGAGTCTCACAAATCTTACCTAAACCTACTAGATGTACTCACTATCCAACCAGCACCCTATTCATGTATGACTTTAACTATCCCTCTATAGACTTTGAAACATATACTACCTCCAACTCACAACAGCAATGCTTCATGGACATTATTAATACAACACACACCATGGAACAGATAGTGCATGCTCCAACCAGAGGATTAAACATAATGGATCTGATAGTCATCAACATGGGGAGAGTTGCACCCCCCCCCCCAACAGCGTCACATCCTCACTAGTTGGATCACATATCTATACAATTTGAAATAAAATTCAACACAGAAAATAAAGTTAAACCAGTAACAGGAACTATTCAAATGCAAACTACATCTTATTAAGTGACAGTTTGTTAAAATTTAAGGGTCTTCCCACCCTGAGACCACAGCTACCTGTGTAGAATTATACACAGAGTCCCTATACAAATGTGAATGGCTGCATAGGGGCTGTTATGTCTACCAGAATTAAACCCAAAACAAGCACTAAAAACAAACACCTAAATAGGGTATATAATAAAAGAAGAAGAAAACTAATGGCCAACATCAGGAAGAACAACTCCCTTAAAGACAAGTGTTCTATTATACAACTAAACAAGAAACTAAGAGATCTAGTTAAATCCAGCAAGGCCAACTACAAGGTTAGAATAGCTTCACAGGCTAAGGACATTCAGAAGGCCTTCTTCAACTATGTCCAAAACCTTAGACATAACACATAAGTGTGCTGAACTGGTGGTAAATGGTACCCCCTTCACTGATTAAGTTGACACAGCAAATCTACTGGCTAATAAAGTCAGTTCAAACTTCATCCTCCCACTCCCCCCATCTCCAACAGGTGAAATCCCCTCCAATATACTTCCCTCAGCTATCAGTAGGGACCAGGTGAGAGCAGCACTCTCTAAAGCCAAGAATACCATGCCACCTCCATAGGCCCTAACAATATCCCCAACTGCTTCCTGAACAATCTAAAACATGGCCTAAAAGGGCCACTTGAGGTACTCTTCAACTACAGCCTTGAAACAGGCTACATTCCAAGTGAATGGAGGACCCCAACAGTCATTCCCCTCCATAGAGGTGGGCCATCAATCTACCCAGGGAACTACAGACCCATCAGTGTAACAAGCCTAATATGCAAAGCCAAGGAATGAATTATCATAGAAATGATAAAGATATTGGCAACCTAGAGACATTGGAGCCATCCTAATTTGGCTTTGTTAAGGGAAGGTCATGTCTACGTAACCTGGTGGACTTCTTTAAGAGGGTCACCACAGCAATGGACAAGGGTAAAGTAGTGCATACCACCTATCTTAACCTTGCTAAGGGATTTGATACAATACCCCTTTTGGGCATTCTTAACAAACTCTTTGTGCCAGGCGTTAATCCTTCTATAACTTTCTGGATTACTGGCTGTCTCACAGACTGGACCAAAGAGGTTAGGGCTGGTGAAACTTCCTCCACCAAGAGACCGATCACCAGCAGAGCACCCCACGGTAAACTATCAACTCAATTTAATTACTCCACCGATAAAACACCCCTAAGAGTCGACCGAGTAGTAAGGGATCTGAAAATGTATACAGACAGCAATCTGACCTTTGACCAACACGTAACTAAGATAATAAGAAAATCATTCTATGTTGCCCAACTTATAGCTAAGGGCATGGCATCCAGGTGCAAGGAAGTTATAGTACCACTCTACTCAGCCCTTATCAAACCTATCATTGAATACAATGCCTCCTTTGGCATATATCTAACCAAACACTTGCAACAGTTGGAACACCCACAAACATTTCTCAACAGGAGAATTCAGGGCATGAATGCCCTGTCATACACTCTGTAATCAGTCTCCTACAGGCTGCTGACAGGGGATCTTTGCCTAGCTTATGGGGCTCCATCAGACACAGCCCTAATGGATCTGTTGCTTATGTGCAAAATTAACATCATCAGAAGCAATAGATCCAGGGATCTGAATTTTGCTTGTGACATAAGCAGAAAATGCTGGAGAAATGGATGTTTGTCCCAAAGGTTCCTCACACTATGAAATAGGCTACTCCTCCATGTAAAACAGAGTCTTTCCCTGACCCTATTCATACAAAACCTTGACAATTGCATGGGAAGTTGTAAATTTACCCCGGTCTACCCCCATATCCTTTATAGACAGAGGCATTCAATAAGAAGAGTATTATCCTAACAGCCCCCTACAATCCTTAGTTACCTCCCTAATAATATGATTCCGGCCATATAGATGCCCATGATTCTTGGGACCCAAATGGTTTGAGGTGCATGCCTAGACTTGTCAAGGTCATAGTGGTCATTGGCCTAGTAACAGCCTATGAACCTATGTACCTATAAGTCATAACCAATCCTTTTCCCCCAACATATTCATCTCTTAACAAAGAACAAGGTGTCCCTAATTCACCACAACTTGAAATCTTTAATGCTGACAGCATGAATGATTTCTATGGATGTGTTGTTCATCATGAGGGATTCTAGGTAGCATAAGACAATGAAATCTGAATTGCCTAAATGGAAAAGATTACCCTTTTGGTGTCTTAACAGAGACCATGACCCAAATACAGACCAGTGTCTCTAATCTTCACTTACCTGTCAGACTTTACAAAACAAGGTTTCTTATGTCTCATTGAAGGTACTCATTTTCAGTCATATCACCTTTTCTACTAAGGAACCCAGCATTTCATTCCCTTTCACCAGTAAGACAGTTTCTCAAGTAGTCCTACATTTGAGACCATGAAAGAGAGAGAGAGGCATCACTTCACACTAGGACATAAACTATATGCCAAGACATGCATAATAGTATCCTTCAAGAAGTCATCCACCCCTGGTAACTATCGTATAGACAACACACCCCTAAGAGTTAACCTAGTACTTGGGTCTTGGGGACACACATAGACAATAATCTAGCCCTTGACCACAACATGTCTACACAGTGAGGGACCCATTCTATGTTGAGCAGCTAGGTACAAGGAAGTCATTGTTCCACTGTATTTAGCATTCATCAGACCCATCATTGAGTACAATGCCCCCTTTGACATGTACCTAACCAGGCATATTCAACAATCGGAACATCCACAGATGCTCCTCACTAAAATAATACAGGGCTTAAATAACAAGCCCTATGCAGACCACCTCAGGGCCTTATCCCTGTAATCTTTCTCCTACAGGCTGTTGAGGGGAGATCTTTGTCTGGCATGCAAGGCATTGTCAGACCCTTCTCTGACGGACCTCCTGCATATCTGCAAAACAAACAGCACCAGAATCATATGGTAACCAGAAAGACAAGGTTACCCTGCATGCTAACTCTTCTTTCATGTCTAAAGTTGTGGCAAGAGTTATCCTTGCCTCAGGATGTTCGTCTCCATATTATCTTTTCCAGCCCCTACTCAAGCATAAAGAGGAAATATATCTTTAGATATGCATAAACAAATGATGTTTTACTTAGGCAGAATAAAGCAAGTCAGAAAACCAGTACATTTATTTGTTAAGGGCAGGAATGGAAAGACAGTGAGCAAATAAACCTTATCAAAATAGTTAGCACACCGTATTTGCTTTGCTACTCTTTTCATGGCAAGACTATACCCGGTCCTGTTATCACCAATTCTGTTATGGCCATTTCAGTTACCACTGCCAGTCCATGCTGGAAGCAGCTTCTTAATCATCTGTGAGTTCCTTTTCTAAGCATTACAAGCTGGTATTTGCATCCATTGCCAGGACAGAGTTTGCTAGGGCCATCCTACAAGGACTGCTGCCTCCAAGTTCTTCCAAATGCAGCCACACATTGGTCCATAAGCACTGGGAGTGCATGCTCTTTAAAATCATATGTTCAGTATATCATTCAATGATTGCCATATTTTACTGAGAGTAGATATTAAGGACTTATTTATAGTCATACCATATAGAGGTATGGATGGTGGAGGGTGAATTTAATTTGCTTCAACAAATTCAATGAACTGGATATTGAGGAAGTATATGCCCTATTAGAACTTGTGTTAAGAAATATGTTTTGTTATTTTCAAGGTGAAATTTTCCTTTAAATTAGGGGTGTTGCCTTGGATACAAACAATTATGATCCCTCTTTACTCTAACATTTGATGGTGGGAAAATCTATACATTAAAATGCGTCCCTATTGGAAGTATGTTATAAAATAAATGAGATTTTTTGATGGTACCTTTAAACTATGGATAGGCAGCAATTGTGGATTGGGTTTATTCACTGAATTTATGAAAAAGGCTATACATTTCTTAAAGTTTCCAAGTAAGCGGGTGAACCTTTCTACGGATTTTTTTGGACACTACTATTAGTAAGAAATATCTAAAACAATGCTTTGTTTCTAATATATATAGAATGGAGTCCTACTCAAGTTTCTAGCAATCACCCACTCTGTGTTAAGAAAAAGATTTGAAAGGGTCATATAGGCAGATTTGACATATAGTGTCAGATGATGCACTCTTTATTGATCAGTTCAATAGTTTAAAAATATGTTTTAGCAAAAGGGTATCCAGAGACATTTATTGATACCATTGCTTGTGGAATTATGGAGAGAGAGGACATTTGGACTTTCTTTCTATTTTACTTAGTGATCTAACTAAAAAAGGTCACTGGTCATAAAGTTAATAACATGAATGGTTTTGATCAAGCAATGGTCCTGATATATTCTCTTGACTTCCATAGTATTAAGAAATCTATAAAAAGAACTGGATATGTTTAACCTCTGATATTAGCATTGGACAAAGACTGGAAAAATATCCCATATTTATATAAAAAAGAGTCTTGAATGTAAACTAAGCAAGTGAAAATTCTGAAAGTACTAAACATCTAAGTGCGAAGAAACATGGGGGGGGGTGCCTACATAAACAATGTAATTATATCTATGAAGGCCCTTGCATTACTCCAGGAGAACAGGAACTAAGGGAAGGTACAAATGTCGAACTTAAGGAGTGATTTATGTCACTAAATGTACCATCTGTGAAGCATTTGATATTGCTAAAGCTGAATGGCATTTTCAAAACATATTTACCAGCATATTTATGTCTTGAATGACACCACTAATGCCTTAGTGAGACACTCCATGACTTGCAAATATTAAAAAATATTGTTCTTTATTCCTGAAAAAACTTGAATGTAATTTTAGAAGGCATGACTGGGAAACTAAGATCTAATAGAAAAAAAAATGAACATAATTTTAGTGGGGTGACTGGGAAAAAAAGATTGAATGTAAAGACTTTTTTGGTAGCTACATTTGAATGCTGTCAGTGTTTATGGTATTAATACCACTCCACAAGGGGGGATCCACCTTGGATTCCGGGAACTACCGCCCCAATAGTCTGACGAGCCTGATCTGCAAGGCCATGCAATGTATTATCATGGAACTTATAAACAAAGACATTGGCAACTTTCAAACACTGTACCCCATGCAGTTTGGGTTCGTGATGGGCCAATCTTGTCTCCTGAACCTGATTGACGTCTTCAAATCAGTCTCCAGATCCGTGGACAAGGGTAAGGTGGTCCACATAGCTTATCTGGACCTCGCCAAGGCCTTCAACACCATCCCCCACTCTGGAATCATAGATAAACTTACTAAGCTGGGCATTAATCCCTACGTCACTCAATGGGTTGCCAACTGGCTTACTAACAGAACCCACACTGTAAAAGTAGCTAAATCCAAATCCAGCTCCAGACAAGTGACAAGTGGAGTACCTCAGGGTTCAGTCCTGGGACCACTCTTTTTGGCATCTACTTCTCTGAAGTACAGGCCAATACTAAGGGATTCTGGCTAACAAGGTTGCAGATGACTGCAAACTGGGACCCATTATTGAATCCCCAAATGATGTGGATATTCTACAAAAGGGCCTTACAGAAATAGATGCTTGGTGCCGGAGCCATGGGCTCAAGCTCAATGCCAAGAAATGTATAGTTATCCCCTTTGGAAAAAAAACATGTACCCATGAATTACCACATAGGTGACAGTACACTAAACACCGAAAGTGTGCTAAGAGACTTAGGGACACAGGTGGACAGTGGTCTCACCTTCGATAACCACATTTCCACAACAGTCAGGAAATCCTTCTATGTGGCACACCTCATCACTAAGGGCTTTTCATCCAGAAAAAAAGGAGGTAATTGTCCCACTGTACTCATCCCTCATTAGACCCATTATAGAATACAGTGCCTCATTTGGTATGTACCTTTCGAGACATCTGTAACAACTGGAAAGGCCACAGAAATACCTCACTAAAAGAATAACAGGCCTAAAGCAGATGCCCTATGCTGACTGCCACCTATACTCTGTCACACATCGTCTACTCAGAGGCAATCTCTGCTTAACATACAAGGCCGTGTCAAACCCAGAGCTGTTGGACATGCTACACTTAAAGAAATCCCAATCCTTCAGAGACACATGCTCCAGGGATTTAAATCTTGTCAACACAATGAACAAAACATCCTGGAGGGATAGGTTCCTGACCCAGAGACTCCTCAGACTCTGGAATAGACTACCCATACATGTCAAGCAGAGCGCCTCTTTGGCCCTCTTCAAAAGGAACCTTGATGATTGGACAGGAGATAAGAAATTCACCCCGGGATCACATCAGCCACCCTGCTAGACAGGGGTCCAGGGAAGTAAATACTTTGGGAAGAAATAGCCAGGGAATTGTTATGGCTAGGTTTGTACAGGCCCTAGGGCCAATAGCCTAGTACCAACCTATGAACCTATGAACCTAATGGTCAGGTATCAATAACTAGTATATTAAGAGTGAGAGCAGCAGTATCCTGTTGCAGGAGTGTCAATACTGAATTACAGTCATATAAGGTCATGGATTCATAGGTGTATACAAGGGTAACAACCACTCGGGCCTTTATAAGTCTAGCCAAGCATCCCAATTGTATCCTGCAAGTTTATGTGCCTTAGAGATTATTTTAAGGGTTATATGTATACTAGGCAAGATTTACATACTGCCTCTGTCCATTGGAGACATAAATGACCCATTGGACCCATTGGAGACCTGGGGTATATTTCCAGTTTTGCTTGCAGTGGTCCAGGTTTCTCTTGGATAGGGTTAGAGAAGAGGTCTTCTTCACATAGATGGAAAGCCTGTTTCTTTGGAATGAAAATTCTCTAAGACTGATAACTGTCCATCCAATGTGTCTTATTTATGTTACAAGCAAACTCTGAATCTATAAATGAAGGTAATTCTGATGTTACTCATGTTGCAGATATGTAAAATGTCCATCAGAGTAGGATACAAAGATGTCTTGTATGCCAGGCATAGATCAACTTTCAATGATCTATAGGAAACAGAGTATAGAAATAGGGCTTTAATGAAATCTGCATAGGACATGCTGTTTAAACACAATATTCTTTTTGTGAGGAACATCTGTGGACATTCCAGTTGTTGTATGTGCAGAGTCAGGTACATATCAAAGGAGATGCTGTACTCATTGAGGGGGTGATGATGGCTAAATACAGCGGAACAATGACTTCCTTAAATCTAGATGCCATGCCCTTGCTTATAAGTTGAGCAAGATTGAATGATTTCCTTACTACTTTAGACACATGTTGGTCAAAAGCCAGGTTACTATCTACATACATGCCCAAATTCCTGACTACTGTTTCTACTCTTAGGGGTGTGCTATCAAAGAGGTAATTTCTTATGGTGTCTGACTTCCCAAAGGGTACTATTATTCATTTCCTGGCACTCAGTTTTAAGACATGACTTTGGCATCAGTCAATTGTCTGTCTTAGACTTTTGTGTAGGATACTAGTGTCTTGGGGGGATTCTGTGACGGATTCTAGTTTGCAATCATATGCAAAATTGGACAGCCAGAGGCCCATGACATTGGCCTTGACTTCTAAGAACTGATGCCAAAAAAGAAATAGACTCCACAGAGAGCCCTGATGGACTCCACAACTGATTGGCCTCTTTGTGGAGGTGGTCTCTCCTATCCTAACTTCCTGGGTCATATCTGAGAGCCAGTTGGCTATCCAGCACATAACACAGGGGTTTATGCCTTTATCTGTGAGTTTGTTTACAATTCCTGAATAGGGTATTGCATCAATTGCCTTACCCAGGTCAAGGTAGGCAGTATGTACCATTTTGCCCTCATCCATTGCCTTGGTGACCGTCTCAAAAAAGTCCATTGGGTTGAGTAGGCATGATCTGCTTTTAATGAAACCAACCTGGGTTTGATCCTCTGTTTGTAGATTTCCTATGTCTTTACTAATAATTTCCCTGATAATTCTTTCCATGGCTTTGCATATGAGACTAGCCAGACTAATGAGTCTGCAGTTCCCAGGGTCCATTGACAGCCAACCATTGTACGGAGGGAAGACCATTGCACTCTGCATTCCTGTGGTACAAAGCCTGTCTGGATGTTATGGTTACACAGTGACTCCAGAAAACCTGATTTGTCATGTTTCAGGTTATATAGTAGGTATCCTGGAATATTATTGGAGCTCAGTGATACAGTGTTTTAGCCTTAGAGAGCACATCTAGAACCTGTTCCCTAGTGAGAGTTGGAGGGGTTTCGTTTGATGGTATTTCCTGAGGTTCAGCCAGGGAAAGAGAGGGAGGTAAAACTGGAGCTGAGTTTGTCAGATAGCAGATTTGCTATATCTTCCAACTTCATTTAGAGCTCCATTTACAATCAGTTCTGCACACTGCTGTGTTCTGCCTTTGGACATAAGGACTAAGGAAAGAGTTGTGATTGCCGTTTGACTGGGGTGTTATCTTTACCTCCAATTTGTCTAAAGTAGACTTAATCTGCCCTCTTACTTGTTTGTTTAGATGGATCAGGGTGCTTTTATCATGCCAGGGGTAGCACTTCCTAATCTTATTGTGTGTGTGTTTTTTAATAATTTTAATCATTACTTATGTCATATTTTAACACAGTATTCTGTCTTTAAAAGTTTTAAAGAAAATTATTTGACTTTTTGCTGTTACATAATCCTTTTAAGCTGTTAGTCCTTTATTCTGAAGATGTCCTTTCATATTAGTAGGAAAGAAGTCCTAAATACAAACTGTGATTTCCTGCTATTGTGGCTGTGTGTGAAATGGACCCAATGAATGTCTTTTTCAAAATGTTGGTTATTAGTAGTAGTATACATTTTCATTAAGTTTTGACACTTGTAAAAGTTTTTCATCTGTTCATCTTATCTGTCTATTCAAAATGATAATGCTCTTTCTCGGTCTCTCTCTCTCTCTATATATATATATATATATCATATGAATATCACAAACTTTCTAGATAATGTCATGTCAAAACACCATCCTTGAAGATAAAACAACTCTAATAAGTAAATACTTCTCTACTGAAGAAGTAATAGGTGCTATCATAATTTTTAAACAAAGTTAAACTCCTGATCAGGGTGCATTTGATGTCTCTTTAAAAAAATAACCATCTAGCTCCTATGTTATTAATGCTGTTTAACTATACAAGATCTTATCATATCTGATCGATATTTGTCTAAAACAATTTTCATCCTGAAACCTAGTTTAGTTCCATTATTAGCAAAAATTCAGATTGCCCTTAATAAGTTTGACATCAAAATGTATGCTTCCATTTTAGCTAATAAATTTCTGATTATAGGTGATCAAATTATCTCTAAATTTTAGTCATGATTCATGGAAGCCAGAAAAATACAATATAATAATATCATATTGGAATTAATTCTGTATCATAACATTAACAGATCTAATAATCACACGATATTTGTTGTCGGTGCTAGTAACATTTTTAATCATGTCAATGCTTCTTTAAAAAGTCTTAAAAGTAGTTTCTGCCGTTCAAGCTGTTAGAGTCTTAAGTAAATTAACCTTCAAATGTCTGCTGGTGAATACTAAACTTTTTGATTTTATTTATACCTTAAATTGCACAAGATAAGGTTCCTCTGTCAACCAATATTTTTATTCTTTCACTTCAACTACTTTTTTGCAAAAATTCTTAGTATTCTTAGCATTTGAGATACAAGGTCTGATGACTTCCATATCAATGTCACCCCCTTTACCAGTGAATTCCTACTTCACTTTAATAATGCTGATGTTGCTTTCTTAATCTATTTAAATATAACAATTATAGCAAAGCCTCTAATTATGTGGTACTTAGATATATCAACCCTCTTTCATATTAAGAATGCAAACATACTATAAACTGCATTCCTTTCGTCACCTATTAGCATATCTATCAGTGAGCTGAAGTACCACAAAGCAAAATGTAAATTGAACTTACTCCATATTTTATACAAATGTTGGTTGACCAACAAAGAATGTTAAATCTGATGTAAATAAATTGAAAGATTTAATCAGATCTTTTAACTAGGTCTTTAGCTAGTCTTTTTGTAATAAAAATGATATATTTCCTTTGCATCTTTTAATGTATGCAATGATTGTATTTTTTAATGTATGCAATGATTATATTTTGCATATCCCTCCAGTCTGCAAACAAAATAATTCTAAAAGTTTTCTTGGACAAAATAGTTACCCTGGAATTAGTACATATAATCTTTCAGAGTCAAAGAAAAATGATAATCTTACATTATAAAATCTTATATTTTGTTATAACATTTCAAGGATGATCAATTTATGTATGATTTCTGACCATTTTAATTTTCCAGTTGATAATGCACCATTACAGGCAAACATAATTATGTCCTAATGGATGGAATGGCAATTTCCTATAAATGTTCCTCTTTTCTAGGCAATTCTTTACTCTCTTTAAAAACTTATTTTTTTTTTTACTTTTTGATTGTAACCCAAGTACTCAATTTTAAATAGGAAACAATGTTTGTTTGATGAATTGTTAATTTCTTGATAATTCAAACTCCTGCAAGTAACTATAACATATTAATAAACATCATACCCTTTTCAATCTTTGATGTTTAAGATATTCAATATTTAATTAAGAAACAAGGCAATCATAACATATTAACAAATAACACACTTATAAATATTACATTTTAGATTACCTGCTATCTTTGTGTCTCCTTGTTGCAAATGGTCCATTAATTTCAAATTCTACAGTGAATGTCTAATAATAGAAACTATTTTTATATCTCAATATAATTAACATAGTATAAATATAAATCCATCCATCCACAACCCCCTTTTCCCATTTTTGCAAATGGGGTCAGGGTATCACTTTAACAGTGACAATCATCTACAGCCAAAGTTTACACCTCCAGGTGAATACTCCTTCAGTCATACAAAATGGAAACTAGTCTCTTCTTGGTTGATTTACTTTGAAAGAAAACATCCTTTACCTTTCTCGGAGATCATCCTAAATTCATTGTACTACTCATAACTACATGCTCCTTGATATTTATCCTCATATCTTAAATAAATCAATATCCAACTGTACTGCTCCTTTATTTAACACATTTAGGTCTTTACCATACTCCACTTTATGCTATTGCATAATCCCTACCTGACTCCCCATAAATTATCAACTTTGCATAAATTATCTTCATGAGTTTGTTCTTTGCATGGGTAAAATTTTATTGCTGACCTATTACATATCTTCTGATTTTGTACTTCTAGTCAAGATTAATGTTACTACTTAATGTGGTTGTTAGAAATAAACAAAGTTGTAATTTGTATCATTGTCTGTTAGGTTTCCAAGTCAGTATCATTCACCAGATAAACATGTTCTACTATGTATTCTTCTTTAGTCCCAAGCAATGGATGAGAAAAGAAATAAACAACTTGAGACTTTGGTGTTCATTCATCAACAATACACAGCAGTATGGAAATATTCACAGAAGCTCTTAAAAAACTCTAAACAACTCTCTAACATCCAAAAGAATCTTAATAGTCTAATAAAAATAATCCCAGGTTAAATTTATATCAATTTATCATCATGCACCGTTATGTTTTTGATATTACTGCCTATTCTAATCTTTGTTAACATGCAACCACTTGGACAATGTCCGTGTGCTCATGTGTGTGTGTGTGTGTGTGCGTGTGTGTGTGTGTGTGTGTATGTGTGTGTGTGTGTGTGTGTGTGTGTGTGTGTGTGTGTGTGTGTGTGTGTGTGTGTGTGTGTGTGTGTGTGTGTGTGTGTGTGTGTGTGTGTGTGTGTGTGTGTGTGTGTGTGTGTGTGTGTGTGCACATGCATATAATAGAAAGTGCTTTCATGTTATTTTAATACTGTTGTGCTATTTTGCAATGATTATTTAAAACCTTTTGATCACTTTGTATTTTTACTGTGGCACTTGCCATGTGTTGCTATCTTGTAAACAAAAAGGCAAAGTGAACAATAAAAAATGGGATTATAAAAAAGGCAAAAACACACACACAAACATGCACATTTAAACACATACACATAAAATACACAAATTTGTCTGGAAGTTCATCACTCACACTATCAGTGGGCAGCTGTGACCTCCCTGCACCTTCCAAATGTTTTACTTTAAACTCTGAGATCACTGCAATGCACCATCCCACATGAAAAACACAGTCTGTAGGAGACAGCATGTTATGTGGTAGGCTCAGCAAAACATAATTTATACTGCAAGTAAAGAAGACAGATTTACTCCTTCCACTTGTTACTTCTTGGATATTGTGAAAAACAGACAATATAGTTTAATAACTTTTGGGCAAGCTGTAAATGACCAAAAAAGTAACAGCAATACTACACTTAAGGAGACCAGCATCTAAAATGTCTTTTATAATGCTGTGGAAGATAACCACAGTAGTGTTACTGTTATGATATTCTGCAGTCTGTGATCCGATGAGTGAAGCTAGCAAGAGTCATGGTTATAAGAAACTAAGTTAGAGGCAACTGTGTGAGAAACAACACTGGGAAAGTAGCAAGGGGACTACAGTTTACTAAAACTGCAGGAATCACAGTGTCCATTAAGGTAGCAAAGCAAACTTACATTTGCTGTGGAGTTGAAATAGTGTTGTTGGATTGGGACAAAATTTAAAATAGAATGGAATGGTGTATGAGTAGGGGATATGTAGTAAATTTGTACAGATCCCCAAATATGTAATTTAATGAATTTATTAATATGGCCAAGGATATAGCAGTGGCCCTTTGATAAGCAAGGTAGTGAAACATGCACCAAGATGAATGCTAAAGATGAGTTTCAGTTGGACCCATAATTTATAAAGATCATTTGAAGAATCATTCAGTAGTCTATGACTATATCCAGTTTAAGCTCATTCAGTGTAAGTATTTGCAATCACTGTACATATGATTACAGTGGTCATGAATTTAGTCCACTAATATAGATAACCGATCAAGTCAACAATAAAACTGAAGCAATTTTCTTGGGAGCTTTGGCTGCCACACTTAATATAATAAATCTTAAAGTCAGAACAAATCAAGAAATATATTGAACCTGCGAACCTATCTTAGCATTATCTTGATGGATAAAGCATTCATAGGCATTTAAATCTGATTTGGGAGAGGTTATTGTCTCTAGTAGCATCAGTTTATTTAGTTAGCAGAACACTGGCTGCTAAGAAGTGTAATGTTCTGTAAAGCTAATATATTTTACACAGCTCAAGCTCAAAGACAAAGTAATCAAGGACAGTTTGGGAGGTCACTAATTGTTTAGATAGAATGCTAATCATGATTACTAAGTATTATCAACATTAGAAGTAATCAATCTATATCACCCATGTAGCAGGTTGTAGTAATCCAGGAAGGTGTCAGAGACATCCATACTCATGGCGCACTGCTGCATGCTACTTTTTACAGTCGGCTGTTTGATGCCCGATCAACAGGGTACAACAGAAACATACTCCCAGGTGGAGGACTTACATGTGTCTAGTAACAACAACAGACTAGAAAAGTGATAAACACATCATTGTCTTATGTTGGGAAGGCATGTCCTGATGTTAACAGGTCATAACCAGATAGAAAATGGGTAGCCAAAAGTAATATAATCTCAGACAACTTTTCTGAGAACTTTAAGATATCATATTTATAACAGTAGTAACACAGACGCCAAGTCAGAATTAGCACCTGAATGGCTTGAGTATAAAAGCGAAGGAAAGATGGATGATTAAATTCCACTTCAACTGCCAAAGGCAACATTAAAAATCTAGAACATTAAAAATGAGGAATGAAGCACATGCAGGATTGTTATGGTACCGTAATCTCCAGAAATAAAAGCTTGATGAGTGGACCTAAGTAGAGAAATTATATAGGAAATATAATAAGGTAGTTAGTGGAAAGTCAGCCAAAAGAGGATTAACAAATTAAGTCAGAAAGGGAGATGAAGTAAATGGAAGTATGATTATAGAGGGAGGAAGACTAAGAAAAAAATAAATCGCAATCATAACAGTTGCTTTGAGCACATTCAATGAAGTCACTAAGCAGAACTACAGCTATCTTAATTTACAATTGTGTTCTGAAATTTCTATTATTGCAATAGTTATAATTTTAAAACAGAGCCCTTGTGTGTGATTAACTTCATTTGCTATGTTGGGGATGCCTGGTGATGTGGCATATATTGGCATATAGCAATGTATGGATTTTGATCAGCTGTTTACTAATGATGCACATTTCTCAGGAGCAAGGGCCAGAGAGGATACCATTCATGCACTCGGTGTTTTCTCTCGTATTATTACTACACAGCATATTCAATTATCACCATGAACTGAAACCATTATCTAGTATCACTTATACTGTCACAATTGTACTGCACAGAAAGCATGGGGTTACTCTGCACTGCTGCAATATATCTATGGCAATTTCATCTCTATAATATGCAGTGTAACCTGGTAACCTTGCCTGTTTGCCCTATGTTTTCTGCCTGCTGACCTGTAAAGCTTATGCCTTAAATTTTGGATCCATGGTTTTATATTTTCACAAAACTGTGGCAGAGCAAAATATTCTAAAATTATTTTTTCAGGGGGCAACTCCTCTGCAGTACCAACCCTTCTACTTCATTCTGCATGCATATAAATTCTGAGATTGTTAAAGCTTGCAGGTGAGTAGAAAACTTAACACATCAGCCATCTTGCATTTATAAGTACACTTAATGTTCTAGGATGTAGGAACTGATGTCTTTACACCAATAAATTGGAGGTTGACAAGATGTGTATTAGCGCAAAACTGTGCTGTTGTAAATTCTTTTTGTTCTTGCACACTCACTTCTGCATATCTAAATCACTGTCATGTCAGATGGCTCTGAGCTTTGGTGCTATTTGTAAAGTGAAGGTAAGCCTTACCGTGTGATGCTAGGAGTACTCCATAAGTGACATAAACACTGGCAAAATACTCTGCAGAACTGCACACTACCTGGATGTTGATGGTGTGGCAGACTTTCATACTAATAAAAGCCATTCCACTTGGGCCAGCAGCAGTGAGTACTTTCAAGTGCATCAGATATAGTTGTATTGTACATTTGTTATGCTGCAACAACCTGCTCTGCTTTTTATCTTGGTGAATGGGTAGACACCATCATATATGACAACAGCACTCTGCAGAATTGTTAATGGCTATAGGAACTGGATGACTCTGACATATCAGTTATATCTGTTGGCAACCTTGAGAAAGTACTTAGACATACTGGTACTGTTCTGTGCCTCAGGCAGGCATTTCTGCATGCCCTACTGACTCATTTGACAAAGTGGTAACGTATGCCTTGCCCTGTGAAAACTGTATCAATGTACCATCTCAAAATATCGCAACTGGAGTATCTTAGGTGAGCAGAACACTGTTTTAGGACTGGGTACCTCTGGGCTATTCCAGGCAAAATGGATTATCCCCTACTTTCTCAATCTTAGTAGCAGGCCTGCCACAAGATATAGAGTTCAATCAACCTCTGATTTACTGTCCTGCCTGGCACTATGAAATGTTAATCCCATAGGATTCCCATTACTCCGGTCCCTGTACACTTACTGCAGTATTTCCTCATGTACCATCTCATGGTGCAGCTGCACTTAAACATTTGTAGTGAACATCTTGTGCCATGTAAGAGCACGTTTTGGCATGTAACAGTATGTTTGGGCTTTTGCATAATGGTTAAGGTGTTTGCTTTACACATACAAGATGCAGGGTTTGAGTCTCAAATGGGATAATTGGTTAGGCTTTAAATGGCCCACAAGGGCAGTTAGCCTAGTACTGACATATGAACCTATGTATGAATCATATTCATTAAAGTATGGATTCTTCTGCTACTTCTCTTCATCTCACTGTCCAGTTCTATGAGCTGCTCATACAGAGGACGGGTCTATATTAGATAAACAAAATTTTATCTTACCGAACGCTAACATGAGCGAAAATCCCAGAATCCAAAACCAGAATTGTGAGATTGCGGTACAGTGAAGATGGGAATATTTGCCCTTTCCTCACTGTAGTGCGATCTCAGAGTTGGAATATATATATTTAGCGGGGGGTGTGGGGGGCCCTGCCCCCCACAATTGCAGTTTCGAGTTCCAGGATTTTCGATCATGTCAGCGTTCAGTAAGATAAACTTTCATTGATGTAATATAGACCCACAGAGGACATTCACACAACAGATGAGCTGCAATAAAATAATAGGTATCATTGTGAATAACTTTCCCACACAATTCTATTGTACAACAGGGGTAGCTTACTTGTATTGTGAATAACTACTTTATGATTCCAGTCTAAATATTAACCCACAGAAGTATAAGACAGTGGGCAATTTCAAGCAAGGAAGTATGTATGCTTATGGAACTTACGACAGTGCTAGTTAAGATATTGTAAAAACTGGTGTTTGACAATTTGTTCAGCTCCTTTTTCTCTCAGCAGCTGCACAGATACAATATTTGCATTCGTACACTGAACTGGTAAATCAATTGTTACAGAAGAACAGCTGTAATTTAAAATTGTGAAGTTATTACTTTTCTTGCCAAAAAAAAAAATTATTTCAATTTCATATTTACCTAAAGTTGCATTTGTAAATAGGAAGACTATGGCATTTCACAGCATGAACAGAGAAAATAACCTTAGATAAGATCGGTACAATCCAAATGACACAGTAGCATTCTCATCAGATGGATATTCTTTTATTTCAGCATGAGTCAGTATGCATGAAAATCAGAAAAATAATCAAATTTTCCAAAGAGCAACTTGCCAAAGGGTAGGCCAGACCACTTATAAGATATAACAGCTGACATTCGGTTAACTATAGTAAGACTTATTTCACACCTGAGGCCACAGCTAATAAATGTGTATCCAGAAATCACCCATTTGATAAGATCAAGACAATCTATTTATTTCATCAGGTAAATGAGATGTGGGGCATCTCAGCTACAGCAGATACAAACTAAAGTAATTGCAACACCTTGATATCATTGGTAAGAATATGTATTGCCCTACAGAATTAATCAGAGGGAATACAGAGTGTTCTTTTTTTTCTTTTTCTTTTTTTTTTTTGCTAGTAATGCATGTTCTAATATGAAGAGAATAAAAGGAAAATAAGTGCATGCATGCATGATAATTTGGAGCTTTTAAAATGACAATTACTCAATTTAGCATACACTTTCAAAGTGAAGAATTACCTCCAGCCAGATTGTTATATTTAAAATATAAATTGATGTTTTGCAAAGACTGTCTTCCAAATGACTTGTACAAAAGGTTATTTTCCTCAGTTCTTCTGATGTTTATTGTTTTCTCCTCACTAAAAAAGCTGCACTTACCCAATGTCACAGCTGGTTCATCTATGGTGTGCTACAGTGGTCTGTGATTGCATTTATTGCATTCATACAGTAACATCCTTTAACAGTTTGTATAAGAGCAGTTCCTGAAGAAAAACGTATACTCACTGTAATGGATTGTCCATTTGATTAGAAAAATGTTGTCATCTGATGGTGCTAAAAGAATGTGAAGTGGTGCCTGGGGAACATTTGGTAAAACTTATGACTCCTTAGAAACCAGCGTAACACAGTATGACAATCAATCATTTGGATTGAAAGTTGGAGATACTAGTTCCCTTGTACAAATTAGTCCTTAGAAAAGGCCCAGGTTATTGCAGAATTATTGGTCTGACATATCATATTATGAAATTATTTTACTAGGCAGCCTGCTGCAATTCCAAAACACTCTGTATTTTGTCAGTAGCCAACAGCATGGCATCATGCGGCAAACATATTAACCAAAACCATCAAGAGCCAATTTTATGACTCGGTCACAACTAGGGAAGCCACGGGGAGCCATGTTAATGTGTATCAACCAGGAAACTGAAGCATCTTACTGGAGGTTAGTAGGAAAATTTATCAGAATGGGCTGGATGTCAAAATGATCAAGTAGATAACAAACTGCTGACTGACTGAGAACAGACTAAAATGTATGTATTTTGTTGATATTGTCTTACATATGGCATAAGTGCAAATACTGTTTCATTGAATCCCTAGACACTAAAAGAAAAATAGTGAAATCTCGGTACATCAAACTCAGAACTGAACAATATGGAAAACACACACACACACACACACACACACACACACACACACACACACACACACACACATATTAAAAAAGTATTACATATTAGCATAAGCACTGGTTAATGCAGGTGTGAATGCTTTAAGGCATACATTTACTTCTTATTGTATTTTACTGTCATCACTCTTTGATCAGCATAGGCCTTTACAGTTGTGTGTTATCACTTCATGTCAGACTAATCACCTGCATAATTGTTTCATCCATTAAAGCTTGCTGATTTAGGTAGTACTGTTTAGAAACTATTACTTAGTTGTCTTTCTTCAGATCCATCATATTATTTGTGCTGTCTCTTTCTGATTCATCCATGAAAGCAATGAGTTGTATTTTGTGTGTGTGTGTGTGTGTGTGTGTGTGTGTGTGTGTGTGTGTGTGTGTGTGTGTGTGTGTGTGTGTGTACATGTAAGTGTGTGTACACAGTATCTCACTCTAAAAGGACGGCAGGCACTTTCCTTTCTCACTCTTATAAATCATGCAGTGTTCTGAGCAACGTATGAAACTTGATACAGCCAGATTCCCTCTGTACATTGTTATCAGCTTTATTTTACTTTAATGGAGTACATGTTTCTGCATTCTGTTATCATTGATCACACATTCTTATATATTAGTGGTATGTTTCACAATATTTAACTTGATGTTATAGTAATATAAATAGGAATCAGAGTAGTGGAGTGGTTAGCTTTGCTGCTTCACAGCTCTTAGGTATCCATGTTGGTTCTCAGCTGGAAAGCCTCCTATATGAAGACTGCATGTCTTGTGTTCATGTGGATTTTCTCTGGTTGCTGTTAGGTGAACTTGTGAGCCTCCAGATTGCCCATAGGTTTGCATGCAGTGAGTATGTGCACATCCTGTGATGGGCTGGCATCCATCCAGGAATGGAGTGTTGCTTTATGCACATCGATTGCAAGGATAGATTCTGGCTCCCATGTAACTCCTGATTAGGATAAAACTGGTATCAGAGAATACATTTCAGTACTTTAGTACTTAACATGCAGTGTAAATGAACTGTGTACAGTATGGCCTGTAACCACAAGGCCTGTCCCTATACACTTGTTGTAATATTTCTTAGCAGAGTAATAACTTGCGTGTTCAGTACTGGGTTCTGCCTTATCCTACTATTGGTTGTTTACGTACATGTACTTCCTCATGCAGGTGCTCTCACTTCCTTACAACTGCATGTTCATGCTCTGAGCAGATCCATATAACCTCCTATAAATATGTTTTACCCTACAGCAACTATTACCTTATTTCTGTTCTGAAAAAAAACACAGTTCATAGGTACTTACTATGCTATTGATCCATGGTGATCTGTAGAAGTCTAGCCATACATCCCCATGAACTTTTTAGTCCTTATATTTTAAGCACAAATATCCCAGAAATTAGCAGAAAATTTACATTACCCCTATCCATGAGGGATCAGGGTAGTTAACCAGGGAGTGATTTTGCAGTTACCCATCCATTCATCCAAATTACATTGGAATAGTATTCTTCTTCTGGCTTTTCCCAGTTAGGGGTCGCCACAGCAGATCACCTGTCTGCTCATGACTAGCAGTGGAGTTTTACAGTGTTGAGTTGCCAGCCTGGCGCCCAACCTTCCACAGAAGGCACACACTCACACCTAGGGCCAATTTAGAGTGTCCAATCCACCTACAGCATGTCTTTGGGAGGAAACCGGAGCACCTGGAAGAAACCCACATGACCGCAGGGAGGACATGCAGACCACTCACAGAAGGCACCCCAGCCAAGGATCAAACCGGAGAACCTCTTGCTGTGAGGCAGCAATGCTAACCGCTGCACCACCATGGCCGCCCTTACATTGGAATAGTATAAAAGAAGTATTTGGCTTTATGGGGAGAGGAAGACAATTCCAAAGACGTGGTATTCTATATGATACATATATAACCCTCCAGCATGTTCTATTTATGTTGCAAAAGACATATAAATCTCTTGAGAAGGTGTTTATGCCCCCAATGGACTTATAAATGTGTAGTAGGTCTGACAAGATATGATCTGTTGAGGCTCTGTAAGCAAAGCAGAGATCTCCTCTCAGTAGCCTTTACGACACCAGGAAGAGCGTTAAGGCTTGAGATGGTCTGTAAGTTTTTTATGATTTAGGCCCTTGATTTTCTTAGTAGGAGAATATTGTGAGTATTCAGGTTGTGTCAAATAACTGGAAAAGTCCATTCAGAAGGGGGTGTTATACTTAATGATCAGTCTAATGAGTGAGGAATACAGTGGGATGATCATATATCTGGCTCTGGATACCATACCTTTAACAATAAGCTGTGCAATAAAAATCAGTTTCTTACAATACTGGATATCTGGAGATTGAAAGACAATCCATTGCCTACATAGGTTCCCAGGTCCCTAACTACTTGATTAATTTCAGGGGTGTGTTGTCAATGTGATAGTTACAAGGGACTTCTTGTTTGCCAAAGGATATGATTATACATTTACTGGCATTTAGTTTAGCCCATGGTTTTGAGAGCAGCTATTAGTTTGTGAAAGGTCCCATTGGGGAATTTTCATGCCCTCTGGATAGTGCATGGCAGCACTTAATTTACAGTTATCTGCAAACTTTGTCATCCATAAATCCTAAACAGCAGCTTTGACCTCAGACAAGTCAATACCAAATAGGAGTAGTTCAACAACTGATCTCCAGGTTATACCACTAGCATTGGGTCTTCTGGAAGATGTAGAGCAGCCCACCTTAATTTCTTGGGTTCTAATTGTGAGCTAACATGCTAGCCAATCAGTTAAATAGGAATTAACATTTAACTAGGATAGTTTGTCTCTGATTCCTGAGTGTGGGGGTGGTGTTGAATGCCTTTGTGAGCACTAGATATACAGTGTGTACTGATGTGCCCTCATCCATTGCTTCAGTAACCTTTTTGAAGAAGTCTTCCAGGTTTAGTTAGCAGGATCTGCCCTTAACAAATCTGAAGTGGCATGGGTCAAGGGTTTATAGGTCACCTATGTCCTTACTTATTAATTCCATAACAATCTTTTCTATAGCCTTACAGATGAGGTCGGTCAGATGTATGGGTCTGTGATTTCCCATGTCTATTGTCATCCCATCTCCGTGCGATGCAGTGACAGTTCCCCTCCTTCATTTATGCAGCATAAAGCCTGCTTGGAGACTGACAAACAGCCTGTGTAGGGGGTCTTACAGGTCCTCTTTCAGGCTGGCCAGTAAGCAGCCCAGTATGTTACCCAACCCCACAGAAACAGTGTTTTTGTGTGTAAGGAAGATTTGAAAGGGGATGTCAATGTGAGGTATGAAATCTGGGAATGCGGGGGGAGGGGGTAAAGTTAGAGGTAAATTTATCCACTAATAGACTGGATATATCCTTTGGGTCCAAGTACATGATATAATTTACTATTAGCATGCACAATGCTGGGTATTGTTTCTAAAGATTGTGACATAGTTTAAGAAGGCTTTGTGGTTGTCCATTGCCAGGGGGGAAAATTGCACCTCATATCTGGCTTTGGTTGATTTTATCAAAATCTGAATTTTCTCATTAAGTTTAGCAAGAGCTTATTTTGCATGTTGAGAGTTTCATTTATTTTTACAAGCAATGAGCTTTTTTTTCTTGCAGTATAGAGACAATTTATAGTTGGATTCCACCATAAGGGTTTATTTTTGCATTTCATAAAGCAGGCACTCTACTTTTTCTTTTTTTTTTTCTTCACTGTTAGTCATACGTTACTAACCACCCCCACACAAATGAGCAGTAAACTCTTTAAATATATATCTATTGCTTTTGCAGTTACGGTAGCATTGTCGCCTCACAGTAAGACGCTGTCCAGTTCGATTCTCAGCTAGAGCGTCCTCTACGTGGAGACATGCGTGAATGGGCATACCTTCGTTGAAGGTTGTGCATCAGGCCTGGCAAGCCAGTACGTAAAAATCAACTGCCAATCATTAGCGGACCAGAGTTCCGCTGTGGCGACCCCTAACCGGGAAAAGCCGAAAGACACAAACAAACAAATAATTATATTAAAAATACACTATAATTCGGATGTCAGTTTGGCCGTTTTACAAATAGCTAGCTAATGATGTGGAAAAGGTATATGCAGTATTGTTTAAAGACATGTTGCTGCCTTAACAATTTTCAGTATGAAAATTGTTTATAGTTTAGAATTGGAAAATTAGTAGTGTTGGATTCATGTGTAGTCATCAAAAGTAATTTCAGCGAATGGAAAAAAAATGAAAACCGTTCACCGAAACCAGCTTCGACAAACAACTTAATAATTTTCTTTTTGCAGGGGGCAAGCCTACTGCTTCACCCCATGGGCTTATATATCCCAACTCTGAGGTCACCCAAAAGTGGAGAAAAATATGAATTTGAGTGTTGAAGTCACAGTGAACAGATGTATTGGGAATTTCCACTGTCCTCTTTTGCAGCATGCTGACTTCACAAGGTCTATTTCATGTGTTTGCATATTAGTAGTTCATGACACATTCACTGCACTTGTTTAAAAAAGCAAGTATTTAAACTCCCACTAGCCCAGTCTTCTATTTCTACAAAGCCCTTCCAACAACTGACCCTATAAAACTATATAGCCTTACCAGAACCTAAATCCTAAAATTCCTAGTCAGTTCCCAAACTGAGTCCTTGCTCCCTTACCTTATGCTTCCACACCCCCACCCTATCCCTAAAGTCCCTGATCACCCCTAAACCTAAAATTCCAACCTCCCTCCCTACACCTATATTCCCTGATCATTCCTCCCTAAGCCTAAAACTTCACACCCAAACCTAAATTTAATCACTTGATCACTTCCTAATCCTAAAACTCTCCTCCCTCTCCCTAAACCTAAAGCTCCCTTCTAACACCCAAACCCTAAAATCTCTTTCCTGCTCCCTAAACCTAAAATATCTCTCCTGCTTCCTCCCCATAGTCACTTGCTGAACTCGTATTCAAGTTCAAGTGCAAGCAGCAGCTGACACAAGCTACAAGCTCAGGTCTCTGGTTTTAAGTCAGTGATTTTTGAGCAATTGGGATTCAAGCACCTGTAGTATTCCCAACTTCTCATTATGAGTGAGTGATTCTAACACCATGACCAGAACAATTTCCTTTAGAGATTAAGTGGTAACTGGAGAGCAATTTATAGGCATAAATTATTTAGATCATCTTGGGTCATGTGAGACTACTGCCAGTATTAAAACAAGCATTTTGAAGTTTCAGACGCTGGTTTCTACTAGTGCAGAACTGCAGCAGTAGTAGCTGAAAATATGTTTGCAATACAATAAAAATGTCTGAGGCAGTGTGTAAGTAGGCAGTAAGACAGCAATTCTTCAGTACAGTCAAACGTTTATATTACCCAAGGTTCATGGGTAACAAGCAATATATTCTCCCACTTTGATCCAATTTTTCATATGGAATTAACTGTGCTGGTTTTGGAATTCATGGTGAATCACATACACTCATTGACAGTTACAATAATTATTCATTCAGCACTCAGGCTTTTCTCTAAGGCCCTATTCTTGGATTCCCAATGGCAAATTGTACATGCTATTTTTCCACAGTGCAGGCCCCTTAGCATGTGTGCTTCCATGCACGCCTATTGTGCAGTACATCATAAACATGCTACTTGATGGGCATTAATTTGCAATATTTGAGATGCATATGCTATAATGCCTTCTTTTTACTGGGTAAAATCCTTGCAGTGGACAAAATTGTCATCCCTCCATTGAGACAGAGACAATGGTTGTCTGCATCACTGCTAAGGTATTATGACGCTTGTCATGGAACTAGCATATGCCATTTCAGTGTAGCTAATAGCTACATTATAAAAACTGGTAATTTCAGTTGTGTTTTCAATGTAACCAGATGTTTCTGTTCAGTTATGAAGCAACTGTTTCTTTCAGGAACATTTCAGAGTACTGTCTTCTTCTATTGGAAGAAATATCTATTTATATATTTATTAGTTTATTTATTTACTTATTTGATCAGTTGTTTGCTCATATATTTATCACACTGAAAATGCCATGTAATGTGAGTTGATAGTGATTTCTTCCAGCAGTGTTGGTGGACATTTTCCTAGAGATTAAGGACTGTTTTAAATGCAAATGTACTGCCTGTGTTACACAGAAATGGAGCTCTGACTAAGGCCCAGTTGACCTGGACCTAATTAGCAGCGAGGCACTTGAGGAGCTAGATGGAGTTGGATTGGAATTAGTGACTGAGGTCATCTTATCCATCCTGCAGGATGGAGTCAGCTTAAGTCCATGTGTAGGAATTCCCACTGGGGATGGCCCATTACTGTATGCCAATGCACATGAACATGTGGGCATATGCCTTACCAAAAAGTATGTACACTGCAGCCAATCACTGCAGGTGAGCAGAATTATGCATGTACAGCAGCTTTGCATTAACCAAACACTTTATTACTCCTGCTGGCTGGCAGGGAGATGGATTTTGGTGTGTCCAAAATCTCCCAGCCTCCCATGGGATGATGATCTATATCTATGACACTCATCCTTGCAACCTCACAACTTCAAATTCCAAGAGCATGGAGGAATGAATGGGTCAAATGTGAATGGGAGTTAATACTCAAGGAGGGGATAAGAGACAAAAAAGGATGGTCTAAAACACTGCTTTTGTCATATTTGTCACTTGGTTATTATATATCATAGCAGGCACTTTGGTTTTCTTTATTTACTGCTGACATTCATGCTTCTGTTTATGCAGCTGCTGGGTATCATCTTTATGGCATAAAAAGACAGTTAACACTTTCAAAATCATTAACAAGTTGCAGACAGATGTAATTATATATAATGTTAAAAACATATTGTATTAATCACAGCTTAGCAATGAATTGTCATATTCCATGTGCATCAGAATTCATAAATGTCTCCTCTCCCATAAGACTTATTGTGTCTGGAAATGAATGAGTTACTGAACTCATTTTTATATATATATATATATATATATATATGGGTCTACATCAGTAGACCGACAACCCACTTTACCGACAAGCAAAATATCGACACCAGAAGACCGACAGTACAGAATGCCGAAATGCCTAAATAGCGACATGGCATTTCACCGGCAAGTTCCCCACATGCAGCAGTTGCCTAGCGGAGTCCAGGAAGTCTTACTGGTAAGTTTAAATGGTGAGATCGTGATACAGGGAAATATGCCCTTTCCTCACTGTAGTGCGATCTCGGAGTTGGTATATATAAGTAGGGAAGGTGGGGGGCACAGCCCCCCACAAGAGTACAATAGGTTATACTGTAGTTTTTGTAAGTATTTGTTTTGTATAGTTTTATTTGTTATGTAGGTATTGGGTAGGTTAATGGGATGTGTGAGTTACATGGGTAATGGCGTTATGGGATGTTGTGGTGTAGTGGGATGTGTGTGATTTGCAGGTACATTATTGTTTATGTTTTAGGTGTGATAGTTTAGTTTATGAGTGTAATTTTGTATAGTAGTGTGTAAGAATGCTTGGTGCAGTTTACACTGATGTTTCTGTTTGTGTTTTGTGAGTCGTTCTTATGATGTTCGGTAATGTGGACGATTGGTATTGTGTGGTTTCGGTGTATTGGTGTCGGCGTTTTGGCTGCCGGGTTTGTGGTGTGTCAGTGTAGGGGATCCATATATAGATATTATATATATATATATATATATATATATGGGTTCCGGACATTTGCTCGAATGAGCAAATGACCAAAACCCAAACAGCCGGGCATACACGCGAAAGTGCTTTTCACTGAAGAAGCACTTTCGCGTAAGTATGCCTGTTGCTGAGGCTGTACTATGGTGCGGGTAAGGGAAATTTCCCTTTCCCCCACTGTAGTGCGGTCTCGGAAGGAGAATATTAAAGTAGGGGGTGTGGGGTGCACAACCCCCTACATGGGGGGGTGCAGGGGGGCAAATGTTAATGTAGTGGGGGTTTTTTTGTAACACGCTTTAACGAAAGCTCTTTTTCGATAAAAGCGCTTTTGGTAAAGTGTATTTGGTGATTATAGATTTGGACATTTGCTCATACGAACAAATGTCCTTGATATATATATATATATATATATATATATATATATATATATAATTTGTCAAAGCACTTCCTTAACAATTTAGAAAATGTTTACTTCTGATACTAATGGTTTTCTGAAACATCTTTATATATGGCAACAGTAAAAAACAGAGCAAAACATTGTGTTATTTACATTGAGCAATGAATTATTCTAAATGATTTTAGAATCCATGCAATAAGGGATTTTCTACTTATGAATAGAGATTTGTCTGCTAGATAACTAGAAATTGTGTGTACTTTGTTGTATTTAGCTTTAGCTAGCATTTTCATGTTTGATGGTGTTATTTGACATCAGATATCCTAGACTACCATTGGAACTCCAGCTACAAATACAAATACAAATATAACCTTAGCTGTATGGGAAAACCGACCTATATTTCATAATTTAAATCCATATGTGGTTGCTGTAATTTTTGTAAATACATTAACTCAGATGGATTCTTTATACATCCTGATATACACCAAGAGTTTAAATTCATGGTCAGTGCTAGTTGCCATACCTTGCATGTGGTCTACTTAGCAGTATGTGAATTATGCTGTTCTTTCTATGTAGGAAAGACTGATAGACCACTAAAAGACAGGATACATGAACATATCTATAGCATTAGAACAGGTTCTGGTGCTAGTGCACTCTCTATGCACATAATTCTATCTGGAGATAGCCATACCTTTAGATTTATGGCTATAGATATAAATACACCTACAATAAGAGAAGGGGATGTCAGGATGCTTACAGAAAGTAAGGAAGTTACATTGATCTTGAGGCTCAGAGCTGATAGGGGTAAGGGTCTCAATGAAAGAGCTTCCTTGAGACCCATTCTGAAATCTAGGAGACTAACCATTAATTAACTGTGACCTACTATTTGGATTGAGAATTCACTCTTACATACCATTAATATTTGTTTTTATATGTATATGTTTTATTAGATTTGTTTTTATTAATGAGTACTCTTTAAGGTGTTTAAATTGTTTAACTGATGTATTTTCCTAATTGGATGACTTTTCTATTTAAATGGCATTTTCATTTGTGTTTTTTAATGGTCTGAAGAAGCTATTGCGAAAGCGCTTATCATTTGTCAATAAATTATTGAAGTTTTTATGGTTCTCCTGCCACTTGGTTATTTCACTGTTTTAACTTTATTTATTTTGCTTGAACTCACTCTTTTTAGGAGTGATTTATTTATTCTGAGGAGTGCTACTCTTGGATTTTGTGCTAAAACTACAGATACACTTATTTTTTATTTTAATAATGGTATAAGTATTGATCAGAATGAGAACAGTCAACAGAGATGCACATAGGATGTTTTACATTCATGTTATGTAATGATTTATAATAGAAGGGCTAAATTACTTGTTATACCTGTTCTGAGTTCAACTTATATATATCATTGAACATTTCTTAATTATTACTTGCTATAATAAAGTAATTTGTCATATATACCATTTTTAAAAGTCTCTAATTTTCCTGCTTTCTTTTTCACTATGCAGTTTATTTCCATTTGTGGTTCATACAAAGATAGCTGTGATCGCTTCTTTTCCAGCCTGTGTAACCAAATGTCTGCATCTATAACATAGGTTTATAGCTTCTCTTTCTCTTACATCTTCTCTTGGACATAGATATTTTATATTCTTATTGTTAGTGGGTCAGTCTTTTCATCATTTCATAGCATCTTCTCATTTCAATTCTATACACACATATATACACACATATATACATTCGTATTTATACATAAATATATACATCCTAACACACACACACACACACACACACATATATATATATATATATAAGTACAAACTAATGCAAATATATATACAAACACACATACATATCCATATATACAAACCTATACACATAACCAACTCATATGCATAACCTTTGTATTTTTCTGCCAGTATAACCACCCAACAAGCAGAAGACTAACCATGCTTCTATTATCTTGTAACCAAAAACACCCTAAGCATCAGATTGTTTGTCTGACTGATGCTGCCTGTCTTCTTTTCCCATGACTTTTCTGTGAAAGTACATGCCAGATATATTAATATGTGAACAAAATAGATAGTTTGAAATATACTATCTCAGTTGAATAGAGATAAATAATGTAGTCAAAAGGAAAAAAAGGGAGAAAGAAAAGGGGGAAATAAAAAAGGGAGTTGACAAAGTATTCTACTAGCAAATTAAGTATATGTTATTTTCTATCAAGCTAGGGCATTAATTTATGTAAAAATAAAGTATTATTATTATTATTATTATTATGCTAAGTTAATAAATAATAAAAATTGTATTGCTAAACTTATTTGATTATTTGCAGTCATCATAATGAATTAATAGTTTGTCAAGACATTATATACTAGTTAGAGCTGCTTAGGGGAAGATTTGAATTGATACAGACATTTTGTTTAGTCTATAAACTTAGATATGTTAGGAACTTAGTCTCCATAGATTATAGGATTGTAAATATGTTTTGGTTACATACTAGAATGGTAATATTAATCATTTCTAAATGTATTGTTTTAGGAAGGAAAGATTCAACAAATATAATAATAAATAGGGACATTTATTTATTAATTAATGTGGTACAGTTTTCATTATTAAATGTAGATAGTTTTGCTACCATCTTTCAATTTGTTCATGGTATTTAAATATTGAAATTAAAATATGAATAATTTAAAATTATTAACTGTTAATATAAACAAATTAAACAATGGCAATAAAAGTAGGACATTATCAAAATATTTAAAATTAAATAAAGCTGATATTATATATCAACATAAAACATATATAATAGAGAAGGATGTACCTCTGCTGAATAGTTTAGTTTACTAAATTCTTGTTTCTCCCCTGTTTTGAAAAAAAACAGGAATGACTTTTTATGAAAGAGCCTTCTAGGGTATGTTTCAGCTGCAATTATTCAATATAATAAAAGAGCATATACATTGGCTAACTTTTATTTGATACCAGGACTGAGAACAAATATGGCCAGGGATGATCTTGAAATTTTGCAAAGTATTTGAAAGGGAGCCATATTATGGCAGGAGATTTTAATTGTATCACAGAAAAAACTAGAGAGAAAACTGTTAGAATTACAGCTTCTGCTAAGGTGTTAAATAGGTGGATAAACAATAACAATAAAAAAGATTTGGCTTTATCTACAGAAAACAATTCCCTTTTTATACTCATTATTTGTATGCACATCACATGGGAACCAAGCCACTGGGGATGCACAGGTCAGTGCATTTCTTCATGCCGGTTCCAAGCCCGGATAAATGGGAAGGGTTGCGTCAGGAACAGCATCCGGCGTAAAACATTTGCCAAATGAGATATGCGGAAAACAATACAGATTTACATACCAGATCAGTCGAGGCCCGGGTTAACAATGACTGCCACCAGTACTGTTAGCCAACAGTGTGCTGGTGGAAATTGGACTACTGTTGGCCAAAGGAGGAGAAGAAGAAGAGGGGGAAGGCATGCCCAAATGCAGGAAGAGAGGAGAAAGTTTAGGAGTGTGGTAGTGAGGTTAGGAACTTTGAATGTTGGCAGTATGACTGGTATAGGGAGAGAGCTAGCTGATATGATGAACAGAAGGAAGGTTGATATATTGTGTACCAAAAAGACCAGGTGGAAGGGAAGTAAGGCCAGGTGTATTGGAGGTGGGTTCAAATTATTCTATCATGGTGTGGATGGGAGGAGAAATGGGGTAGGGGTTATCCTAAAGGGCCAGTATGCCAAGAGTATTTTGGAGGTGAAAAGAGTGTCAGATAGAGTGATGTTTATGAAGCTGGAAATTAATGGTGTAATGATGAATGTTGTTAGTGCATATGCTCCGCAAGTAGGGTGAGCGATGGATGAGAAAGAAAAATTTTGGAGTGAGTTGGATGAAGTGGTGAAGACTGTACCCAAGGGTGAGAGAGTGGTGATTGGAGCAGATTTCAATGGGCATGTTGGTGAAGGGAACAGAGGGGATGAGGAAGTGATGGGTAGGTATGGTGTTAAGGAAAGGAATGCAGAAGGTCAGATGGTAATGGATTTTGCAAAAAGGATAGACATGGCTGTGGTGAATACGTATTTTAACAAGAGGGAGGAGCACAAGGTGACATACAAGAGTGGAGGGAGATGCACACAGGTGGATTATATCATATGCAGGAGGGCCAGTTTGAAGGAGATTGGAGACTGAAAAGTGGTGATGGGGAAAGTGTAGTTAGGCAGCATAGGATGGTGGTCTGTAGAATGACGGTGGGGGTGGAGCCTGAATGGCCAACTGAAAGCAGCAGTATTTTAGAGCTCCACATAGCTAGTTAAATAAGACAAGAAAATGTTTTTTTTCTTCAAAGTATAAAATCTTATAGATAAAGGACTAATTTACATAATTAGAAACTTTGGTGAAGTTTTGCAAATAATTTCCTGTCAAAAAGCTTGGAGATATATTCACTTGGTAAAATGAACAACTCAAGGATGCTGCCTTAAAGAAGGAACTACAACAGATGACATCTACCTTGCAGGAGTTGTCTTTGAAGATGGATGATTTTAAATAGAACCTAGAAAATCTTAAAACAAGCAGTCAAAAACAGGCTGACACCCTCAAGGAAATGCTGCAACACCAGACAAGGATAACAGGAATAGTCTAAATGACTTAGAAAGCAGACTTAAGGAAGAGGAAACACAGAAAGAACTGCTTCTTAAACAAAACACTTTGATGGTTAATAAAGTCGATGACTTGGAAAATAGGGAGAGGAGAAATAACATCAAGATTTTCGGATTACCTGAAAACACAGAAGGTGAGGATATTATTTCCTTTTTATCAAGCTGGATCCCTGACATTTTAAATTTAAAAGAAGGACTTTCCTTTATCATTGAAAGGGTGTACAGAGCTCTTGGGGAAACCTGCCACTAACTCAAACTCCTCCTAGGTCAATAATTATGAACTTGGACAAGGAACTGATTTTAAGATCTGCTTGGAGGAAGGCGCCTCTAAAATCTAAACAGAGCCTGATAAGATTTCATAACGACTATTCATCTAGAATAATAGAACAAAGGAAAAAAGTGTGGCCAATGATTAAGTTTCTGAAACAAAATAACATCAAGGCACAACTTGCATATCCAGCTAAGATAAGAATACTGTATGCCAACAAGATGAGGACTTTTATTGACTTAGAGGAAGCCTCTTTATTTATTAAAACTAATAATGTGATTACTTTACCAGAAGATATGGATTGGATGTCACCTTCTCTCAAGAGAACAAAAGAAACAAATGTCTGGACAGACATCAAAAAGAAGAAGCAAAAGACTGATACTGTTACAGCCAAATCTCTCAAAGCATCTACTATGATATGAATTGTTTTAACTTTACTTTAAAGGACACATTTTATTGCTTGGAATTTTAAAACAAAGGTAACTAACTACTGGAATCTTTATCTATATTTTTTGAAAATAGATGACACATGAGAATTTTCAGATTACCTCAGGTATGTAAAACAGGGTACTTTTCTTTCACGGAAGGAGGGTTATATAGCACATAAAATATTTATACTGTAAATCAACATAGTATATGTGTATTTTCTCTTAATTTTCCTTTTCTTTCTCTCTCTTCTCTCTTTTCTCATTATTCATTTTAACTGCATCTTGTCTCCCTTTCTAAATTCTTTCCTATTTACTATACTAATATTGTCTGTATATATTTAATGTCTCACTATATATACATAGATAAATAATAGTCTAAAATAATTTAGTTTTAAGGTAGACTAATTGGAATAGTGAACTTAATTAATTGCTATTACAATATTTATTAGATTAATGATAGTCTCTGTTATGCGTATTGGGATTGGGGATATGTTCATGATTAACTCTGAAATGTTCCATTCATGTACATATGTCTTTTGAATTATTTCCTTTTAGTATTAACAAATATATATATATATAAAAAAAAAGGCAGGAAAATGTACTGTTGGTTAAGAGAAGTGAAGCTTTCTTCACATTCTATTTGCATTGCCATAGCAACAGTAAACACTTGCTGTAGTTTCTAAGGACACTGTGAACCTGCAAAGTGCATTTAGCCTCACAGATAACAAATAATAAGAAAAAGCAATGTTGTTTAGTTATTGAAATGAAAAACAATCTAAGCAAGGTAAAATAAATACATAATAGGACTATTTGTAAATATTTTATGATTTATCCGCATAGGATTACATATTGCTGTAAATACAACTGAAATGTTCCCAAACTACATGTGCACTTAATTGTAGCTGCTTGTTTAAAAGGTATTACTCGGTTTAACATGCTGCGGTGGTGGTGCTGCGGTAGCATTGTCACCTCATAGCAAGACGTTGTCCCATTAGATTCTCAGCTAGAGCGTCTTCTGTGTGGAGGCATACATGAATGGGGTGTGCCTTAGTTGAAGGTTGTGCATCAGGGCTGGTAACCCGGTACGTAAAAATCCACTACCAATCATTAGCGGACCGGAGTTCCGCTGTGGTGAGCCCTAACCGGGAAAAGCCAAAAGACACAAACAAACTCAGTTTAACATGCTGATTCCACAAGCTGTCTGCACTGTAAAAGTTACATTTTATATGTTACTTGAAGTTGACAGTCTCTAGAGCACATGAAAAGATACATATTACTTTTTGCGACAAGTTATCTTTGCAGTTACCTCACACTCTGTACAAACTCACTTGGCAACTGATAGCTATTCATTTAAAATATCAGTTTAAATATTAAATGTGGCCTTGAAAAGCTATAGACATTTTGACAAAATATAATCTGAACTGTAAAATGAATGACTTGAAAGAAGTGAAGTAATGCATAGATTTCAAAGACAGTTCTTGACACTACAGTATAAGTAAAAATGTGTGTTCCCAAGGAAGTATTGAAATGTTTTAATCTTCCAGTTAAAATGGCTTACTGTCAAAATTTTGCAATATTATTAAGTTTGAAGAGCTAGGAAATTACTATTATTTGTCTTTATAATGATTATTAGACAGATGTTAGACTCTGCTTTGTTTAATGAATTGTGACACGTTTAAGAGGAAAAGTGGACTCAATTAGATGTTATTACAATAGTTATTAGATTAATGGTGGACACTGTTATGCTTAATGGGTTACAGGGTATGTTAGCGATTAACTTTGAAATGTTTTGTTTATATACATACTGTCAGTTGAATTATTTCCTATAATATTAACATAATATATAAAAGGAGGGGAAGATGTACTGTTGCTTGCGAGAAGTGAAGCTTTCTTTACATTCTATCAGCCTTGTGAATTATTTCAATTTTTTTTCCTTTTTTTTAACACTCATTGATTAGGAACCACTATATGTGTGTTGTCATGGCAACAGAAAACAACTGCAGCAGTTTCTATGGACTTTGTGAATCTGCGAAGTACATTTAGCCTCGCAGATAAATAAAAAAGTAATGTTGTTTAGCTATTAAATTGAATTACAATCTAAGGAAGGTTAAATTAGATAACTTAATAGAACAACTTGTAAATGCTTTATAAATTGCTCACATTGGACTACACATTCCTGGAAACTCAACTGAAATGTCTCCAAATTACTTGTGAACTTAAATGAAACTGCCTGATTAATAAGCATAACTTACCTTAACAACCTGAATCCATAAGCTATCTGCTCTATATATGCTACATTATATATGTCACTTGCATATGACAGTCTCTAGAGCACACGAAAAAATACATATTGTTTTTGCAACATGCTATATTTGCACGAGCCATACATTCTAAACTAACTCAATTGGCAACTGCTAAGTTATTTATTTGAAAGTCTAAATATTAATTGTGCCCTTGAAATATTGTTGCCGTTTTGACAAAACAAAACCTGAATTGAAAAAGGAATGATTTGAAGAAGTGAAGTATTGTACAGATGTCAAAGACAGCTATTGACACTACAATATACGTAGAAATGTATACATGCAAGGAAAAATTGAAATGCTTTACACTTTTAGTTAAAATAGCTTATTGTCAACTTTTTGCTTTATCTGAAAATTTAAAGAGCTAGGAAATTATTTTAATTTGTCTTTATAATTTTTACTAAAATGATGTTAGTCACTGACTTGTTTAATGGATTGCAAGTAATGTCCAAGATGGACTACTGAATGTTATTTCTGTTTAACTATGTTTGCTGAATTTCTTTTATTAGTACTGATTTAAAACAAGGGAAAGAAAGGGAAGGGAAATCTCTGTTTTTGGTCAAGGGAGGAGAGGCTTAAGAGTATTCTTACTGCCCTGAGAACTCTCTAAGATGCTCTAAACACTATTTGATTAATACTTACCTAAGGTAAGTCTTGATGACCATATGGGTACCTACACATTCATTCTAGACCTGATGTGATTACCCATTCTGGAAGCAGGAGGTGCCCTATGCAGGGTGGAATTGTCAGGGTGATCATAGTTCATTCTTAGATTCTGCTTTGTAAATCTATAAATATGTAAAAGCACTGTGCACTAGAATGTAGGGCACTTCTACTCAGAGTCAGGATACCAGTGATAAGCCATGTCTTTCATTAGTGTAATTTGAAGTTGGTGAGCTGAAGAGTGGGAAAGTAAATGAAGACTGTACACCTACAGTAAATTCATATTTCATTGGTAATCACTCATTGTCTCCTACAGAGTCCTTTTAGTCAAATTATTTTAGTAATAATCTATTTGTTGTTGGCTTATTTAGTGTATGCTCCTCTGTTGCATTTAATTTATCCGAAATGACATATCTGACATGTTTAGGATCTCTTAAGGGTAACTAAATATTGGATATTTTCTAAGTCAACATAATAATTGTTTACACTACTAACATTCAATCCTGATATATAAAATACTATAGAATAATAACAGAATAATATAGAATTTCATATCTGTTTTAAGAAAATTTTCCAAATAATAATTTAACATATGGAGCTCAGTTGATATTGTTGGTTAAAGGTATGAGTGATAATCCAATAGATCTATCTTTATCTATTGAATTAGGAATG
Source organism: Protopterus annectens (assembly GCF_019279795.1). Taxonomy (NCBI): domain Eukaryota; kingdom Metazoa; phylum Chordata; order Ceratodontiformes; family Protopteridae; genus Protopterus; species Protopterus annectens. Next base: position 925,626,296 of record NC_056730.1, read on the forward strand.
ACTTTCATTCCATGTTTAATGGGAAATTCATATTTACTTGTATTTGATACCTTTAAATTAATGTTTCATAGAAGTACATTTTAAAGCCTGACCAGAATTTTACGCTACTTGTATTTAAAGAAGAAAGAACATTAAATTACACTCCCAAGTTTACACACATAAAAATAACATGCATTGTTATCAGAGAATATGGTATAACTACTATAATTAAAATAAAAAAAAAGAAGCAAAATGTTCCTTCCAACAATAGCTTGAAATGGGTTTAACATTCTTATCGTTAAATATTAATGGCTTAAATAATGCAAATGAAAGATCAAAAATTGCTAAAATATTTAAATCTAAATAAGGCACAAGTAGTATTTCTCCAGGAAATGCATTTTAAGACTAATGATAGCTTTATTTGGAACCCTAAGGACTATACAGTCTTAGCTCAATCCACATATAGAACAAAGACAAAAGGAGTATCAATTCTCTGGAAGAAAAACATAATGACTCCAAAAGTTATTTATAAAAATGAAGACAAAGAAGGTCTACTAGTGTTTGTTATAATTAAATTTAATAACAGAATATGGACCTTAGCTAATCTATAGTGGTTCCCAGGAATTGGAGCAGGAACGGTTAAAAAACACCTAGATTTTATTTCCAACAATTATAAAGGAAATCTTATACTGGGAGGAGACTTTAATTGTACCATAGAAGATTCTGAAACCACCAAGAAGTCTTTTTGCATAGCAACTATTTCAAAATCCTTAAAAAGATGGATTGATTAATTTCATTTAATAGACACTTTTAAAGTAAAAGATGATAAATCCTTATTATTTTCTCATAAAGACCATAGATTTGGAACGGGTCTATATTAGATGAGCGACCATTCCGATGTTCAAATCAGAGATGGTTGACATCATATGATCGAATGTCGGAAAGATCGAAGATGAGAGTCAATGGCTTTTCATGTGCAGAATGGGAAGTTTTCCCTTTCTGCATTGAAGTGCATTCTCGGAGTTGGTATATTTAAGTAGGGGGGTGTAGGGGTGCAGGGGGGTTTGCCTGCTCAGAGCGGTAAGGTAAATTATTTTTTATTATATAGTTGATGTTTTGAACTTTGCTCATATGAGTTCGCTCATGTGAGGTTCGAAGTTTTAAAACTTCGACTATATAATATAGACCCATTTGGAAAACAAACCAGAATAGACAAATTATTCATAGTTCAAGATTTACAAACAAAAATCCTTAACTTCTCAATAGTTCCATGCCCCTTCTCAGATCATGATTGTCTGATAATGAAGCTCCAAACAGAGTTTAAACCTTTAATCCTCTCAACTAGAATTCTATCATATATCACGAAAATTAAGGAATTCAGACCCTGGATGTTGTCAGAACTGCAATTATTTCATGAAATTAATAATACAACAGAAATCAGTAGAGTCATGGTTTTGGACTCATTAAAAGTGTATTTATTTGGTAAGACCCTTAGCTGGTACAAAAACAAAGTTAGAGAGTGGGAATCTGAATCATTACACTTGCAAACCAGACTCTTTACAGCAAAATCTAAAAAAAAAAATCAGAATTGTCCAGAAGTCAAAAAAGAAATAGAGGAATTAAATAAAAAATATAATGAAATTCTAACACACAAAACTTGTCTAGCCTTGTAAAAAAATTAAAAATAAACTCATTGGCTACCTCCCCCAGATATCTACATAACGTATTTACAAGAATTAAAATACAATCTAAAGCAAATAACATTAGTAGTTTATATAATGAAAAGTAAGGGAAAACAGTATCAGATATAGGAGACATCCTTGAAACATTTGGTTCCATTATATGGAACACTTCAAAAAAGAATATTTAGATACCAACCAAATAAACTTAGATACAAACCTTATCGATATAAAAAAAAATTCCAGAAAACTTAAAACTAGACCTACAAAAACCTATATCCTACAAAGAAATTGTTGACAAGATAAAAGAAAGTAAATCTAACAAAGCTCCAGGGATAGATGGTATAATTACGGAAATTTACAAACTCTTCCCTTCAACAATAATCTCCCTTTTTCATAAAACTTTGCTAGAAGTCCAGTCAAAAGAAAAAATACCACTCTCATGGAAATATTCTCTCATAACACCAATTCTAAAAGATAATAAACCATCAGACCTTTGCACCTCATACAGACCTATATCATTACTGAATACTGAGTACAAAATATTCATGTCAATCCTAGCTAACAGAATGAAAATCCCACTTTCAAAGACAATTAATAATGATCAAACTAGATTTTTATATTACAAGCACACACATGATAATATTAAAAGGATACTTACTCTTATAGATTATGTGAATAAAGAAGATAGAGAAACACTTGTAGTCAGATTAGACATAGAAAAAGCCTTTGATTCCCTCAGCTGGGAATATGTATTTAAAACTTTAGCATTATTTGAATTTCCTCCTCCCTTCATCTTATTACTAAAAAACATATATATTAATAACTTAGCCTACATTAAATTAGGTCCTTTCACCTCAGAATCTAGCCATATAATGAAAGGTACTAAACAAGGATGCCCTCTTTCTCCCATTTTATTTGCTTTGGCTATAGAAATATTTGCAGAAATAATATGCAATAATCCAAGAATAAAAGGAATGTACAGGTCTATGACCAGTACATATCTAAAATAATGCTTTTTGCTGATGATATTTTATTAACCCTATCAAACTCCAGAGAGTCATTAGGAGAGCTAGAAGAAGTAATGGAGAAATGTTATAAGATTTCAGGTCTATGCTTTAATAGATCAAAATCAAAATTTCTATTTTTTTAAATAAGAAAAAAGAACTACAAGTTACAGATAAATCCTTCATAGGAAAAGAAGAACTTACACTAAATTATTTAGGAATAGTGTTATGCAAAAATATAAATTAAACAATATTAATAAATTCTAAAAACATTATTGAAACAATAAAAGTATATATAGAAAAGTGGAACAAAATTATATTAACTTTTGAAGACATATTGCAATTAATAAAAATGGTCTTATTGCCAAAAATACTATATATAGCATAAGCAGTACAGTTAATTCCTGAAAGATGCATTCTTAAAGAAATAAACTCATGTTTAATAACATTTTTATGGTGTCCCAAAAAGAATAGAGTAGCTCTAACTCATCACATTAGACCCTGGAAACAAGGAGGATTGAACTTCCCAGGAATAGAAACATATATAAAATCATATGTGCTTAAAACTATACTAGACTGGATAAACCCAAATTAATTTGCCAACTTGAAAGAATGAACAACGGCAATATTAACAAATTAATTTAAACTGTTAAAAAAATTTTAATAGTAGACAAATCAAACAAACCCTGGTACATACTATGCATAAGTATACAATATAATATAACAAACCCTTCTAAAGCAACACAGATTGATTATTACATCAATTCCTTTAGGAAACTTATCAATGCAAACATAGATCTAAAACTTTGGTTTGACCTTTTAACCCCATTTACCATCACTAAGAACTTTCCTCACAAAATATGTAGGGAAATAATAACCTCCTGGGAACAAAAAGGATTCTTACGCTGGTTTCAATGTGTAAATAAATTAAATGTTTTAGATATACATATGATAAAAATTCTTACAGTATTCCAACACGGGACTGGTAACCTTACAAAGCATTCTAATGTACACTCAAGATTTATGCAGATTAATTAATAATTCCTCATTTAAAGATATTCCAAATCTAATACATTTTCTGTATGAATTTATATATAATAGTTGTGAAAAGAAAAATTCCATTTCAAATCTATATAAAGAGTTAATAACATATAAAACAATTCCCAAACCGTCATACTGCCAGTTCTTAGCAAAAGCTCAGTCATTGTAGTTATAAGAAGAAATTAAAACTAACATCTTACTATCAGTTAATTACACCTCTAACACACAGTACTGGAAACTATTTAACTGGAAATACTTACATAGAGCATTTTTAACACCAGACAGAATTAAAAAGATCAGTACTACTACAAATGTTTTTGCTGGAGGTGTGAAAAGTCAAATAAAGCAGACTGGATTCATATTTTTTATGAATGTAATAAAATTAAATCATATTGGAATGGAATCAATCCTTTTTTACAAGCTTTATTTAATGAATCCTTTACCTTAACTAAAGCATTGATTATACTAAATGTAAATGAAGGTCCCTACCTGCATAAGACAAACATGTATTTGTTATGGATAACGCTTGCTATATCTAGAAAATGCATAACCAGATGGTGGAATTCAAATACACCCCCGACCTTGGAAGAATTCTATACTTTACTGAAGCCAACTGCGTCAATGGAAATAAAAATCAAAGTACTATGAATCTATCCCAGGCCACTGGTTAATAATCCTTGGAAGAAAGTTATATCTTTGTTGGACACTCTGCAATAATTAATATTGTATCTCTGATAACTGATCTGTTAATTCTATATTTAATAACATACAGTGTATATAACTAAAAGTCAGGCTATTGTAAATATTGTATATAGCTGTTTAAAATGATATTTAAAAATATTATCAAGATGAGGAGGAGGAGTGTGAGGGCAGCACCAAGGATCAAATGGTGGAAATTGAAAAAGGGTGATTGTGAGGTGGAGTTCAGAGAAGAGTTAAGACAGGCACTGGGTGGCAGTGAAGAATTACCGAACAGCTGGGTAACTTAAGCAAAGCTAGTAAGGGAGACTGCTGGAAAGGTGCTTGGTGTGACATCTGGACAGAGGAAGGAGGACAAGGAGACCTGGTGGTGGAATGAGGAAGTACAGGAGAGTATACAGATAAAGTGGTTGGTGAAGAAGAAGTGAGATTGTCAGAGAAATGAAGAAAGTAGACAGGAGTATAAGGGGATTAGGAACATGGCAAAGAGAGAGGTTGTAAAGGCTAAGGATAAGGTATATGGAGAGTTGTATGAAAGGATGGACACTAAAGAGGGAGAAAAGGACCTGTACTGATTGGCTAGACAGAGGGACCGAGCTAGGAAAGATGTGCAGCAGGTATGGTTGATAAAGGATAACGAGAGAAACATACTCACAAGCAATGAAACTGTGTTGAACAGATGGAAAGAGCAATTTGAAGGGCTGATGAATGAAGAGAATGAGAGAGAGAAGGTAGGATGATGTGGGGATAGTGAATCAGGAAGTTCAATAGATTAGCAAGGAAGAAGTAAGGATAGCAATGAAGAGGATGAAGAATGGAAAGGCTGTTGGTCCAGATGACATACCTGTGGAAGCTTGGAAGTGTTTACGAGAAATGGCAGTGAAATTTTTAACCAGATTATTTAATGAAATCTTGGAAAGTGAGAGGATGCCTGAGGATTGGAGAAAAAGTGTTTTGGTACCAATTTTTAAGAATATGGGTGATGTGCAGAGCTGTAGTAACTACAAAGGGATAAAATTGATCAGTCACAGCATGAAATTATGGGAAAGAGTAGCAGAAGCTAGGTTAAGAAGGGAGGTGATGATTAGTGATCAGCAGTATGGTTTCATGCCAGGAAAGAGCACTACAGATGCGATGTTTGCTCTGAGAATGTTGATGGAGAAGTACAGAGAATGTCAGAAGGAGTTGCATTGTATCTTTGTGGACTTAGAGAAAGCATATGATAGGGTGCCTAGAGAAGAGTTGTGGTATTGTATGAGGAAGTTGGGAGTGGCAGAGAAATATGTAAGAGTGGTACAGGATATGTACAAGGGTAATGTGACAGTGGTGAGATCTGCAGTGGGAGTGACAGATGCATTTAAGGTGGAGGTGGGATTACATCAAGGATCAGCTCTGAGCCCTTTCTTATTTGCAGTGGTGATGGACAGGTTGACAGACGAGATCAGACAGGACTCCCCATGGACTAGGATGTTTGCAGATGACATTGTGATATATAGTGAGAGTAGGGAACAGGTTGAGGAGACCCTGGAGAGGTGGAGATATGCTCTAGAGAGGAGAGGAATGAAGGTCAGCAGGACTAAGACAGAATATATGTATGTGAATGAGGATACAGGAATGGTGAGGATGCAGGAAGTAGAGTTGATGGGTCTATTTTATATATTCAAACGCTTAATTGTTTGAATCACTAAAGATTGAACTTTAGTGATCGAACAATTAAATGTTTGAATATATTAAAAATAAATATTTACAAAAGAAAAATAAAAAGTAAAAGGTGTAAGCAAGGGGGCAAGTCCCCATGCACCCCCACATCCCCTGCTACTTAAATATACCAACTCCGAGATCGCACTTCAGTGTGTTACAGTGCAGAAATGGAACATTTCCCATTTCCTACACTGTAGCGCAATCTTGGAGTTGGTATATTTAAGTAACCCTTTATTTATTTTTTTTATTTTTTTATTTTAATTTTTTTTAAATATTCGAACATTTAAATGTTCGATCACTAAAGTTTGATCTTTAGTGATTCGAACATTTAAGCATTCGAATATATAAAATAAACCCAGAGTTGGCAAAGATGAATGAGTTTAAATACTTGGGATCAACAGTTCAGAGTAATGGCGAGTGGGGAAGTGAGGTGAAGAAGAGAGGACAGGCAGGGTAGAGTGGGCGGAGAAGAGTGTCAGGAGGGATTTGTGGCATATGAGTACTAGCAAGAGTGAGAGAGAATGCCTACAAGTGGGTAGTGATACAAGCTATGTTATATGGGTTGGAGACAGTGGCACTGACAAAAAGGCAGGAGTCAGAGCTGGATGTGGCATAGTTAAAGATGTTAAGATTTGCACTGGGTGTGACAAGGATAGACAGGATTAGGAATAAGTATAATAGAGGGTCAGCCCAGGTTTGGACGCTTTGGAGACAAAGCCAAAGAGGCGAGATTGCATTGTTTGGACATGTGCTGAGGAGGGATGGTGGGTATATTGGGAAAAGGATGCTAAGGATGAAGCTGCCAGGTAAGAGGAAAAGAGGAAGGCCTAAGATAAGGTTTATGGATGTGGTGAGAGAGGACATGCAGGTGGTTGGTGTAACAGAGCAAGATACAGATGACAGAAAGAAATGGAAACAGATGATCCACTGTGGTGAACCCTAATGGGAACAGCCAAAAAAGAAAAAAAGAGAGAGAGAGAGAAAGTTGGATATTAGTAATAAAATAGATGCTTTTTAAATTATACATTGTCCACTATCAGATTATAGTGTTGTATATATATATATATATATATATATATATATATATATATATATATATATATATTTATTTATATAGATAGATAGATAGATATAAAAATGGAACCCAGACATTTTCATTTGATAAATAAGATCCCTGCATATATGACAAATTTAAAAGAATTTAAAAAACACATTTTAGAGAAAGTTGAGAATTTCCTTTCCTTTAATGATAACAAAAATGTTAATAAAGGAATTCTATTGGACATGGTCTTATAATAAAATTAAATAATGGGACAAAAAAATAGTTGATATATAAAAAGAACTTCATAAAGCTGATCTAGAACAGCAAAATAATGGAAAGGATAAAGAGGTGATACAAGTCTTAATTTCACAATATTAAAATATCTATAAAGTAAAGATGAAACAGCTTTACATGGATTATCTGCAGAAATCTGCAAGTTATTAGCAAATAAAATCATTTTTGTTGGGGGATGTTTTTAAACTAATACAAAAGCATAGAACAAGCCACCCTCCACAGAAATATACCCTAATTTCTCCAATTATTAAGCAACAAAAAGATAAGGGGTTAGTTAACTCTTATAGGCCTAATTTATTATTAAATGTCAGCTATAAAATTTTTGCAATTATATTATCTAATAGATTGAGAAAAACAATAGCTATGCATTTAAGTAAATATCAAACTGGTTTTATTAGAAATAGACTAACATTTGATAATATTAGTACAGTAATTGCAGTAATAGAGCTAGCTAATAATTGGGAAAAGAAACTATCTTTAATTAGTTTAGATACTGAAAAAGCATTTGACTCAGTTAATTGAAAAATTTTATTTAGAACATTAATAGAATAGAAATTTCCAGAAAGTTTTGTAGATTTAATTAAAAAAATTTATTTAAGCTCTAGAGCACTAGTAAAAGTAGTTTTGTTTACTTCATTGGAAATTAAACTTAATAATAGAATAATAAAATAATTTGCTAATAGTATTAAATATAACACAAATATAGTTGGTTTTGATCTTAACAAGGATTTTAGTCTAAAATACATTTATTTGTTGATGACATCTTATTATCAATAGGTGATATCAACAAGTCAATTCCTAAAATCAATAAGGAATTATATCTATTTAAATTAATGTATTCACTGCATATTAATTATAATAAATCTGAAGTCATTTACTTAATCAAACTGTAAATGCATATATTAAAAACAAATATAATTTTGATTGAGACAAAAATATTAAATACTTAGGAATAAATATCAGACACTAATCTAATTATTATTTCTAACTTTATCAGTATTTATGATGAAATAAATCTTTAATTCAACAGTGGAATACACATTTCTTTACACTTGAAGAAAGATTGAGGCTTTTACAAATGGTTGTTTTACCTAAAATACTGTATATATTACAATCAACTGCTATGTTTACAGATAGCAAGCTAATAAAAAAAATAGAAAAATTGTTATTCTCATTTTTCTGTTACCAGATAAAACAAAGAATTGCATATAAAAATCATATAATGATATAGGCATATGGAGGGATAGGTTTTCCAGATTTAAAATGCTCCTCCTTAGCCACAGTTCTAAATATGATTACACTTTGGTTAAGTCTATATTATATAATTTAAATGGAAGAGCATACACAAACAAATAATAAAAAATCATATGCATATAATAAATTATGTAAAGATGAAATAATAAATACATTCTTATGCTTATTAAAAATGACATAGATGGGAATCATACCTCCCAACCATACTGAATTACTCGGTTTTTACCGAGTTTTGGGGTCCAAATGAAGGGGTGTCACGATTCCCGATTGGCACCCCTTCATTTCCGATATTTTCCCTTTTGTTTAATTTATTTTTCAATTTTCGCGCTGTCTGTGATGATGTCATCACGTGCGCGATGACGTAATCACCGTCAGGACTACCAGCCAGTCGGAATTGAGCTGAAGAGCTCACGTCATTTCTGGCAGGCCACAAATGCGAGCGGGAAATGAATAGGAACCGGCTAACATGCGAGTGGTAATAGAACAGCTTTAGCGTTATGAGACTGGTTGTCTAGCTCTAATTTGCAAGATGCGGGCACTGGGACAGCTGACTGAGCTCTAATGAACGGGAAATGGGAGTCGGGACTGTGCCATGCATCGGTGAAAAGTGAAAATGTCACTGGCTGGAACTTCTCTGTGGGGAAAAGTAACGTGAGTGTGCATTTATCTTCTTAGTCGCGTAATAACGTGAGTGTGCATTTATCTTCTTAGTCGCGTAATAATCACATGTAAATCTTATTTCTACTTGCATATAAACATATTTGCTCTCGTCTTACCTTTCTGTATATTTTATTATATTAGTGCATGTTACACATTTTAAATTACTCGGTTTATAAAATGTGTATGTTAACAATCAATTATTATATGATATAAATAATTATTTAACTAGGTCTTGTTTTAAAATGTTGTCACATTACTGATTAACTGGACGTAAAATGGGAAATAAGAGGATTTCATTTGTTTCTGAGACACTGCTTTTTTACCTCCTCATTGTGTCTTATTTGTGGATAGGATTGTTTGCTTTTAAACCAAATCATGTCAGGTTGGATTGCAGCATTAGTCGCTTTTTCTTATTGGATGTGCTACTTATGGGGATCTGCAGTGTGGATTTGTCAGGTTTTGGTTGGTTTCACAGTTATGGGATGTGGTAGTTTGGTGGAGGAGAGGATCGTGAAGATGGTTGATTGCATTCATGTTCCAGATTCCTTGTTGTAGCGTTCCGATGTGTAACTGGATTGTTCAATGGGTCGTTTCATTGGTTTTGTCTTGATATGTGGTATGGTTTTGAATTTTAACTTGTAGTGTAACGGTTTTCAGTAATCTGTAACTGTTTTATAGAACTTCTGACAGTTGAGAGTCTCTGCTGTATGGTTCATAAAGGATTTTTCCCACCTGCAGTATAATATAAACTGTTATAGTTTATAGTGGAATGTCCAGATTGTTGCTTTATTTCCTACTTGAAATATTATAGGGAATGAGTTTCTTTTTTTCAGTTTTAATTTGTTTGGAATAGTGTGGCAAATGAAGGTGACTTAAAAGTAGGAATTAATGTATTGTATTCAACCTTTGTATAAACTTTTAATTTACTGCTGAATCTAAATGGAAGTTTTTCTAAATCCAAAAAACAATCCCTAGGCTCATAATGTGAGGAACTTTTCTAGGGTAGCTTAGCAGTGGCTTTCAGTTACACCACTTTAGATTTGCATTTTCTGGGATTTCAAAGACACTATGGATGTGAATTTTGCTATGTGGGGCAGTCTAAATGTGGACAATATGATAATGGGTTTGATTTGTGGATTGGCAAGTCCCAGTTATTATAGTGCTATTGTTAGATTTCCGTCTTGTATGCATTGATTCTGATGCAGGCAGTGGTGCTTACTGGTGGATATGTGACCCATCGAGATGGTCTCAATTAACTGAGGATCAAGATGATAAGACCTAGGTGGGATGGTTCATATTCAGGGTGTTTGTCCCTATATGGGTCTCTGCGAGACTGTTTGATATGACTGGATGTAATGTAGGCTAAAGGAGTCAAATGTCTGTTACTTCTGTAACTTTCTAACATGTTACTAGAACCAGTGCTCTGACATAATTACATAGCTTACTATAACATTATTTTTTTTCATTATACATGCTGAATTTAGAGAGAGGGACTGGGAAACAATGTTATAAATGGGACACTTAAATCTGTAAACTCCAAGTTAGTGATCTAAAACTATGCTTTTAGCATATATTTTCTTTAAAGAAAACAGATTTATATATACTGAATCGTATTATAATAGAAACAAGAAAGGAGTTTATGCTAAATATTAGTTAAGTGCTCCATCGTGTGCCTTTAGTAATACAGCAGGAATGTTCTTTTGTTTTTTTTTTTTATATATGACTGTCTATTACTTTATGTAGCTAAATAAATCAATTCACACCAGTTATTAAAAAAACTCTTCCTGATATATAGATTTACTATTTTAGTGCTTATTTGTATGTGTGCACTGGCATGTTGCTCTGACTGTAGTGTATAAGGTCCTAGGACCTGGATTCAAGACTTACTAGTGAAATGCATGATAGTAACACATTTTATTCTAGCAACTTTACAAAATTATACAAGCAATGTTTAAAATGTGTCCCTGGTTAAGTGTGTAGCTGTACAAGATGCCTATGGCTTACACTGCTGTCATTCTATTTATAGTGGGGGTGTGGAAGTAGACTTTTATGATGGAAATGTTCTGAATTGGGCAGTTTTGGCATTAGTGGTTCTTGCATTTTGTTTCATTGTCTACAGTACAGTCTACTGGAAAATTGTTTAAGCAATAAATGTAAAACGTGCTCTGTCTAACAAGTGTGGTGTATTATACAGGGAATATAATTGTCAGGAAGGTGTATCAAAGAAAAGAACACATGTATGTTGTGTGCAAGGGGCCAATGATTTGAAAACAACCCAAAGGCCATCTTTATCCACCAGTGGCCAGATGCATTTTCTTTGGATGTGGTGTGGGTTTCAATGTGTTTTAATGTCAAGTCTATTTTCATTGTGAGACAGTATTGTTTTTACCAGATGTCTATTAACAAAATCCAAATTATCATTGTAGAAGTAAAGCAGTATGCACACATTAGTGTTTATAGTAAATGGGGAGAAATAGCCAGGAAATGGACATCAGAGTGGCTGCAGGGGGACTCTGATGCTATATTTTGGTTAAAAAAAAATTCTTGTTAACATATGTTTACTGAAACTTTAAGTCTGAAAAGATGAATAAGTTTCAGTCTTATTAGTAACCTTGAGATGCATTTATACATGGGTACATCATCAAATGTAACTAAACTGAAATAGTGAAATCATATATTGGTACCTACCTTTTTGTATAAGAAGGATCCATTATTTATGTGTTTATTTATTTCCTTATCTTCTTTACCTTTTCATTTATTTAGGGATTTATAGACTTTTCATAGCAGTTTTAAAGTAACGTAAGTTTAATTTGCTTTAGCTAGCTTTAAATTTATGCAGATATGTTGTGACATGAATACCATCTGATGCTAACAATGTGATTATGTTTACTATTTAAATAGGGTTGTTTGAAAATGGTAACTTTTTCTGAAGAAGTTACTGTAGAGCAGCAACGAAAAACACTTCAAATAAGCGTGTATGTTTTAAGAAACGTGTACAGTGTTTGGGCTTATATCTAACACTCGGAGCATTAGTTGGATACTTTCTTTTGGTTTCTGCTATATTTTGGTTGCCTGTTCAGTTTGCGTTTGAAAGTTAGTATCCCACAATTCCGATGGAGTGGGTGTGGTTACATAATTATGTATGCAAATCAGATGTTAATCGGTGTACAGATTTGTACCTATTTTTCATGGGCCTTGTCCAGATTTTTAATGTTTCTAGGTTGAGAGGTATGATGGGAATATAAAAGTAAAACTGGATTCAAGTTATGTGATGAATATATTGAACATTTCTAGAAACTATTTGTTAAGTTTCCAATTACTTAAAAAATAGAGATTTACATTATTCCCAATTGCATACACACCAGGAATCATAGAAACTCAAAACCTTAACAATATATTACTTCTTAAAAATAAAAGTATAGCAGTTTGCTATGCTTGTTTAGACAAAAGTTCATTGTTAACATTAGAATAATTGACTGGAAAATATAGTATGGAAAATACGGATCTACTTCTAAAACTCAAAATCCCATATAATCAAAGCTAATTTTTGTGAGATAAAAATTGCAAAACCTTGAATACCAGAACAGCAAATTTTTCCCAGGGTAAGTAAACATTTGGCCAAACTTAAAACACACCATACTAAATAAAGCCCACCTAAGTGGAGGGACTGTGCTAACCACACCCCTGCTAACTATATATGCCAACTCCAGGATCACACTACAGTGGAGAAAAGGGTGTGTTGGGCAAGTGTTTACTTATCCTGGGAAAAATTCACCATTCTGGTATTCAAGGTTTCGTGATATTCATCTCACAAAAATGAGTTTTGATCATATGGGATTTTAAGCTTCAGAAGGGGATCCAAATAATACACATACATTAATGTTACAAACATACTTGAAAAATGTAAAGGTCAGTTGTGTTATATAAATAATCATTAACAGCATACATTTCCTAGTTTTTGAATAATTAATAAATATTATTAAAGGGAATATTACATTTAAAGGGGGGGGGTCTGTCTAAATCATATAAAATTATAATTAACAATAAAAATAACCTTGACAATAGATTTTGGAATTTTATTGAATCAATAAAGGCAGAAGATCTATCCAATAAAAACACAGAATTTTGATATTAAACTCTATAGGTTTATCATCCTCTAGTTTATAGTGGAAATTTTGACATGGAAATATATTCATAAAAGTTTTATTACACCATTCCTGATATCAAAACTTAGTAAATCTGAACTTTCTAAATTTTGGAGATGAGGTAAAATAACCAAAGCAGATTGGATACATATATTTGTGGATTATGGAAAAGTTGATACGTATTGGAAGGATATAAATTATTTCTTTAAGGCAACATGGACAGATAAATGTAACCTTACAAGAACAACAATGCTAGTAAATGGGTAAATCAAGTCATGACAAACAGCCAAACAGAAAGATGTAGCCAAGGCAATTTTGGTAAATGCTCCAATACCTTCTGTTATAAGTACTAGTCAATATTGTATGTTCTGGGGGGGGGGTCTCCTTGCAGTTGCTAGAAAAGTAATTACAAGACAATGGAATCTGATTATCTTCTATTATTCAGTGATTTCATGGAATTATGCACATTATTCTATGTAATAATGAAATAATGAAAAAGAAGTTAATATCTGAAAATGGTATTACAATACCTTCATTTTGGAACAGAATGGAGATGTTAATACTTAAATATAACAAAAATTCATTTTGAAGTTCATTTTTCGATGATTTGAAAAAACGTCTGTTGCTATGTAAAGCATTTTTGAATTTTCCTTTCACCTTTATATGTATATATTGTACATATGTTACAATTAAGAAAATAATTTGAAAAAATAATAGAAAGGCTAATCAGATTACTGATATTGCTAGGAGAAATTGTTCTATATGTTCTTTTTTGGAGCCAAGTAAAAAGCACATGGTAAACCAGGTTTTGTTTTTCAAAAAGTCAGAATCTCAAACAATAGGTTTTGTTATATGCACAGTTTAAACAGTCAAATGGAAATGTTATTAAGAAAACAGGGCACTCACCCATGTTATGGATGCCAACAGTGTAATTATATTCTGTCTGACACTAGCTTTAGGCATCAAATTAATGGTGAGATTTATAAATTTACCAATTTTGTCACGTGTGACCACTGACTTAATAGATCTGGCCACAGGCACAGTATGTGTTGTACTTCATGCATGGAAAAAAACAAACATTTCACAGACAGATTAACAGAACACTAAATAGCATAAAAGCACTTGGCTAAACATATTTTTAAATTATTATAATGTGCATATGTTTTATCTGTGGCAATTCAAAATCTATAAATGTATAGAGTGGAAACATTAAATACTGAATACTGAAATAGCAGAATATCACTAGATCATATTATTAAGGGAAAATGCTAAGCTCAGTTTGAAGTTTGAACTCAATAGCAGTTCTAAAAACAATAATAAATAATAAGCAACAATGTGTTCGAAAAATAAAATAAAAGATGTTGGTATTTAATCATTATATTACAGTTGGATGTTACCAAATAATGCAAAACAAAACCAGACAACAGAAAACCAAATTAAGTAGGGGGGCTCTGCCCCCACACCCCTCAATGTGGGGGGCTGTGCCCCCCACAACCCCCTAACTATATATACTAACACCAGGATCAGATTACAGTGTTGAAAAGGACATATACCTTTGACTTGCCTTAGAGTACTACTTGTCAGTGAAATGAGTTTTACGTGAAATGAACTTTCAGTGAAATTAACTTTAGGTGATTTGGTCTCAGTGAAATGGGTGTCAGTGAAATGGTCTTTCAGTGAAGTTATACAAATCCATACATATAAATATATATATATATATATATATATATATATATATATATATATATAAAATATATACATAATGTTATATAGGTTCATAGATTAGTACTAGGCTAACTGCCCTTGCGAGCCATTTTAAGCCTAGCCAATTATCCCTTGTGAGACTCCAACCCTGCACCTTGTGTTTGTAAGGCAAATACCTTAACCATTATGCCACCCTCCCAACCCTAACTCTTCTTTAAAAGATTTGTTGATGACTTGTTTGTTGTATGGAATAGTACAGAGAATTGTTTTAAAGAATTTGAAAAGTACATTAATGAGAACACTGAGTTCTTAAGCTTCACTTCTAAATATTCTACAAGTGAAATAATTTTTTGGATGTAACTATAAAAGTAGATAATGAAGTCAATATTTATACACGATTTCATAGGAAATAATGTCACGTGAATCATCTACTATGCAAAGCTAGCATGCATCCTCTCTACATTTTCAGAAATGTAGTACGTAACCAAGTGTTCAGAGCCTCTAGACTTAATGTATGAGATGTGGACTTCCAACAGCAGGTTGATAAATTCAGATAAGAGTTGAAGGAGAGGGGCTATAATTAGAGAGTTATACAAACCAACATCACAGAAATCATGAACATGAGAAACACAAAAGCCAAACTCTATTTTTCGGATGGCTGTAGCCAAAGAATAAGAGAGGGTAATAGGGGTTGTAATACTAAGTTAAAGGTACCCTTATGTTGTTCTAATTATGGCTCCTTTTATATGAATAGTGTATGTAAACATTAGGGTATTTTAATAACGGATAGAGATATAACTAAATTGATAGATCCTGAACCAAGGTTCCTTTTTAAGAACATGAAGTCACTGAAGAGATGTCTGTGTTTTCCAAAGAATATATCTAATATACAAGGTGAAGAAGGGACTGGACCCTGTGGAAGATGTTCCTTGTGCACCTATATAGATGTTAGTTCACAGTTTGATCATCCTGATCAGAAAAAATGTATAGGTTTAAAGTGAATGCTACATGTGAAAGTGAAGACATTGTTTATTTAGCCCATTGTCTGGTATGCAGGAAATTTTATGTGAGAAAAAATGATAGAACTTTGAAAGAAAGGATATGTGAACACATATACCACATAAATAAAGGGAACAAAATAAATGTCCTAGTTAAACATCTTATCAACACGAGTCCTGCACATGCATTTAAGTTTCTGGCCAAAGGTAGGACATTTGAGAACATAAGAGGTGGAGATATTAGTAACCGGACTGAAGAACTAGAAGCTAGATGGATAGTTAGGCTTAGAGAGGATGCAGGACATGGATTAAATGAACATGTACCACTTAGACAAAAATTAAAGTCTAGACCTTTATTCAGGTGAACATAACATCTATATAAATATATGATCTATTACTATGTTAGTAAAGAGTTTATTGATCCAATGGTCTTTTTGTATGTTATGTGTTTTTATATATATTTTTATGTATGAATTTTATACACACATAAGATATATATATATATATATATATATATATATATATATATATATATATATATATATATTGACCATTGAACGTTGTAACTGTTTACAACTTTGAGCAACATTTCTGTAAGATATTATGTGACTACAGAAGTAGATGACTTTTTGGAATCATGTGATAATATTTTATAATCATGTGACAATATCTAGGATAGTATAAAAAGGAGACAAACAATCTGTTTTATTAGCACATGAGGAAGCATTTTGTGAAAGTGCTTGTGTTCTTTTGCATTGTTTATTAAACATGGATTTTTATACTGGAACCTGAAGCCTTACATGAGTCTGTTTTTTTCTTTTTGTTGTTTGGACTTTGTGCTTACTTGGACACAGGTACCTGGTTCTTGGTGGTTATATTTGTGTTTACTATAGGTTCAAATGAAGATGGTAAGAAACAACTGTATAAAGGATCAACCTGCCAAACATTAGTGGGTGATTTTAACACAAAAACTGGAAATAGATGTCCAAAATAGCTCTCATATATAAAATGTGGGAATAATAACTTATTTTCATAATGGCTACACTATCCATATTATTTTGGAATGTGAATGGCCTCACAGGTATAGACAAATAGTTAAGAGTATTGAATTATATTAAGAAATACAGAGTGCAAATAGTAATATTACAAGTGACACATTTGGAAAGAAATGAACATGTGAAGTTGATAAAGAAAGGATTTCAGGATGGATATTCAGCAGAATATCAAAGACAAACAAAAAGGGGCATACTAATTGTGAGAGAAGCTCCAATAGTGATAGAATTGGTAAAAAAGATAATAATGGTAGATTTATGGTAGTAGGTGCTGCTGGCAAGTGGGAGCATTACACTGGCGTGCATCTATATTCTACCTAAAACTGTTATTATGGAGCTTAAAAAATGTTTTGTGGAATAATCAGATTTTAGCAGGGAATTTTACTTATAGGTGGGGACTAGAAGTTGATTTGCAACAGTGAGGTTGCATCTGGGAGACCTAGAAGGGAAAATATAACAAATAGTGTAGATTTCTAAAGACATTTCTGAAAATATTACATATGGGAGATGTGAATTCAGTAGTAGAAACTCAGAGAAAATTAACATAATTATTCCCCAAGGGACAAAATTGGGGGAACAGACAACCAATATCTATTTCAAATCATGCACCAATAGTAACTAAAATAAAAACATACAGTAATGAATTAAAAATAAGACAGTGGCATTTCCCCACCTACCTGTTAAAAAGAGCAGAATTTAAGGAATAGGTAGTGGAAATGATTTGAGAGCTAATAAAAACAGAACTTTCTGCAGAAGTTATATCTAGTGTGTGGGATAAAATGAAAGTGGAGTTTAAAAATCGGGTAGAAATAAAAGAAAAAGAGACATGCTTAGGAAGTTACAATATTTATTCATAGAGGCTGACAAAGGTTAAAGTACTGCAGATTTAGGGGAATCTGACAGAACAAAGTGCTATCAGTATAATATGCATGAGTTTTGGAAGATTGTTAATAAGCAATTGTTTTTTGATAATAACTCCAGAGCACAAAAGCTTTTAGAAAAATGACTTGGGCAACAGAAAGAAAAAATGGTTGTTGCCAAACATAGGGTGCCTGTAACAAGAAAAATAACCAGAGATGCTGTAGAAGTATTAGAGATATTTCAAAAATGTTATGAAATTTTGTATAAAGCAGAGAAATGTTGAAATCAAGAATTAACACAAATAGACATATTTGTGAAACAAGGTTATAGGTAGAAGAGGCTCAACAATTAACAGTTAAGATAGGAGGAGATGAGATAAAATGGTGATATATAATCAATCTGCCAGAAAGTCTCCAGGAATAGATGATATTCCTGTTGAATTTTGAAATCTATGAGGGAACAAAGTGACAAAGCTATAATTGGTATGGTAATCAAGAAAAGTTGGCTTTATTTCCAAATAATATCATTTTGTACCTGATAAAACCAGAACAGGACTTTTCAGTGTTGTGGAACATTTTGAGACAGTTTCAAGTCTTTTTGGCATATAAAATTAATGAAGATAAAACAAAGGCTATAGCTGTAAACTATGTACCCATACATAAACTGGTTCAGCAATACCCATATTTATGGGGAAACAATAAAATGGAGTATTTAGGATCATGGAGTAAAAAGCATTATGATACAGTAGCTAATAATATATGGGAAGAGATACCTATATATATAAATGATAATATAAAAAAAATGAGAAATTAGACACTCTTGTTTATGGATAAGGATAGCAGTGAAAATGTGTTAAGCCCCTTTAGTGTTATATGCAGTCCAGGTATATTTTTGAATCAAAGGAGACATTGTGGATTAATCAAAGGAGATGCTGTGGACAATAGTTAATAAAGAGTTGAAGGATTTTATCTCTGAGGGGAAGAGGGCAACAGTTGAGTGAGATAAGCTGATCCTTCCTATAGAACAAGGGGATTTAGGATTACCTGGTTTGAAGAGATATTTTAGAGCTACACAGTCAAGGCTCATATACGTAATACAAGCAGAAAACTATAACTCAAAGTAGAAAGGGATGATGAAGAAGCAGGGGGAAATTCAAGAAAGAAGGACATTTTGGATGCAAATTCTTAAGGAGAATATCAACAGCAATATAGAATATTATATTCATAAAGTAGCAGAAAGTATTTTAAGAACTAAGCCAAAATGAGAATGGAAAAATCTGATTTTGCTGATAGAGATGACTGCTATTAGTGGTACAAAGAATTGTGTAGAAGGGGCTTGTATTTAAAGGAGAAAACTGGCAAAAGAATCAACATATTGTGAGGAAATAACAAGAGAGGGAAATAGAATGGGAAGAGGCCAAAAAGACATTTGGACTGCAGGTTAGAGATTGCCTCCTTGCCAGTGAATGCCTCCTAGCAGGTATGTGATGTCCACCAAAAATCCAGTGGTAAAATATGCTCCCAAGATATACTGCATTCTAACTCCCCAAGGGAAAGGTAAGCAAATCAAAGTCTCAGTATTTCCCCCACCAGGCCTCCAGTGCTAGTGCAGCTATTCAAACTCAGCTTTGGATAGTCGATCCCAGTTGTTGATACAATAGGTGGATGGCATGCCTCTGCATTAGGGAGCTAACAACAGATCAGCACCTGCCAAACAGCAAGATGATCATCATCATGAAATGTGCATAATGGGTTCATACATGAGCAGCACATCAAAGAAGATGGTCATAGTGTAGTGCTGTGCATCTATATGCTGTGCATATATATGTGGGACACTAATTGCAGGCCGCCAGTGCCAGAGAGAATATCAAACACTTCAGTAAGAGGGTTTCAGTAAATGGCAGGTAAGGTCACAGTGTACCTCTCTGGCTGGTGTGTACACATATACTAGATACAGCACATATCCATTTGCAAGTTACTTAACCAAAAAAGTATTATTAGGCTGCACTGTAAAAAGTGACTGCTGAGCCTTAAGGGCTCTGTATTTAATATAATATAATAAATAAATAAATACATAATACATGCTCAAATTATTAACTGAATAAAATAAAAAATACATTACATTTGCTCAGTTTGTACAAGAAGTAGAACAATATGCTTATGGGAAGAATACTAGTACTACAGTCCCTTGTGCCATAAAAGTGCCTTGAATTCTGTTTACTATTTGTCTGGCATTTATTTTGACTGGCAATGGTGTTTTCAGTCTTGAATTTTGTGTCTTATTTACTTTGGACAGGTAGGCTTCTCTGTTTTATTATAATCCAGAGTCTTTCTTTGGCAGAGACAGAATGCCATCTGATAGCATTCTTCTTGAGATATATGCCACAGGTGGCTCTGTAGCTACTAGAGTTGACCTCCATTCATCCTCAACCCCTTTTTCTCATTTTTCATTTGGGGTCGGGGTGTCACTTCACCAGTGGCAATCATCACAAGCAAAGGTTTACACCACCGGGTGGCTAGCCCTGCTGCAGTAGTTCATTTGTATTACTCACTCACACACACAGTCTCACCTATGGCCAATTTAGAGTCTTCAATCCACCTACTGCATGTCTTGGAATGTGGGAGGAAACTGGAGGACCTGGAGGAAACCCACATATCAGCATGGAGGACACGTAGACCCTGCACAGAAGGCACCCCAGCCAAGAATCGAGCCGGAGAACCTTTTGCTGTGAGGCAATAAAGCTAACCACTGCACCACTGCGGTCACATCAATGGCCCTATTCATTTTCCATACACACCTGATCAGCACAGGGTCTTTTGGTAAGGCAGCAGGCACTGTTTGAAAAGATTCAGTGTTAAGTCCACACATATCATAGTCTCATAACAGACATGAAAGAACACAATGTTATAATCTTATTTTCCATTCTTCAGCAACAGTGACCAAGGACTACACGTAACCATTTTACATTCTATAAGGGACAATGAAGTTCCAGGAGTGTCCTGAGGTAGAAAGTTGTCCCTGACCTGTACCATTTTTTTCTGCTCTCAAAACAAACAATGCAGTACTTCTTACGACGCTCTCACAAAAGTAACAACTGGCATTGCTCATACCCAGGCCGGAATGCATTTCTTCAGTCCCCAAATGAAACATTAGCAATAGTTTGCAAAACTGCACTTTAGACTGCATGTAAAAAATCACTTCTTGAACAGATGAATACGTTTATTATGCATTAAAATGCATGTTTCACTTTAGTATTCAGCCCTGGCAGCTGCTTCTTGCTGCTCTGTAAAAGTGAGCAAAATAACATCTGAGTGTGACAGCTGTTGTCCCATAATGAAGAACCATGGAAAGTGCAGTCACAAACATTTTGTACTTGCTTAAAAAGTGCAGGATTTTACAGGATTATATTAAAGAGATGAAACAACAGTTACTTTTTTTAAATAAGAAATCTGTATCATAAACATTCCATTTCTTGTTTCTTGCTCATATAGCATATCTTGCATTTAGATCCTTAATGTACTATGCAAGGTGTATCTTGTCAAAGCAGTGTAACTAATTTATTTTAAGTTTCACTTTTGTTTCTGAGTAGTCTGAGCTAAGTCACATTACAGGAAGCCTTTAAACTGATCTTTCAAGATAAATGTGTTGTTGTTTTGCTACTTCCTGTGTTTTATTATTTCATACTGAAAATGCCGTTAGGATTTGGAAGTGAAAAAACAACTCGTTTTGGAACAAAGTTTAGTCGGTACTGAACAAAACATTTTAGCTGCTTAGTAGAGCATTGGCATTCTCTCCCCTTTCTGAAACATTATTCCTTATAGTTATCATATGTTTCATGCTTGGCCCTTGTGTTACAAAACAACTTAAACAATTAACACTACAGATGACCTGCAGTCTACATATGCCGAAAAACACTTATTTTATTTTACTAGTAATTATACCATGCTGCTGAATAGCTGTTCCTCCCCTAGGAAAAATAAGGGCAGAATAGATTTTCACATTGTAGGCAGTTCTGATTTCATCCAGCTAGTATTGTGTCAGCTGTGTTAATTAACATACTGTAGGAGAGAACAACAGAAGTATAATCTGTTTAGTTCCTTATCGGTGGTACCTCTGCCAATGTTTTCCTATTATGTTTCCCTAATATCTCCTTATAAAGATATATGCTGTCATTCTGTAACAAAACACATATAAAATGGAAATTAAAACTGCAGGAATCCCTATGGTAATAAAAGAATAATTTTTAAGAGCTTTAGTATCAGATTACCAGAACACACATCATGCAATGCTTGTATCTCCTTAGAATAGCTGCAGAAAACCAAGCACACACTGATTAGTGGAAACCTTTACAGAACCAGCCGTGTTTTAATTTACTTAATGCATCAAATGGCCAGTTTAGGTAGGTCAGGTGATTGCTGCCTGCAAAAAAAATGCTTATTGCCACAGTAAGGTAGTCTATGTATAAGCAATAGATCATACCATATTAGTATGTTATCTAGACAGAATTCACTTAGGTATATCTATCTATCTATATATATATATATATATATATATATATATATATATATATATATATATATATATATATATATATATGCATAGGTACTATAAGAGTTATTGCTGCATGCATTTCATTGAGTGGTAAAGTTTATCGAATTATGTAATGGCCAAACTTCATTATATTGACCATTACATAATGCAAGGGGTTTTGCCCCTTTTTCCAGTTTGTACGACCCTGGAGTTAGCATATTTAATTTCTGTGTTCGGGGGGGGTGGAGCTCTCGAGTCCCACATCAGGGGATGTGGCGGGCAAATCACCCCACATAAAATGCTGTTTTTTGTTTACTTTTTGTATTCACAAATGAAACCATTGGTTTACCTTTGTGATTACTTTTCGCAATGATTTAGTTGCAATTAATAGTAATCACCTTTGAGCCTGTTCAATGTTTTGTGTTTTGATCAAACTCACTGGCAATTATTCATTATGAACTCAAATCTCTCTCTCTCTCTCTCTCTCTATATATATATATATATATATATATATATACTGTGTGTGTGTGTGTGTGTGTGTGTGTGTGTGTGTGTGTGTGTGTGTGCTGTGCAGATATATAAATATAGATATGTATGTATAAGCAGTTTATTTCAAAGCCACTGTCAGCATTTTGGTTGAAATTTCACATCTACAGTATGTGGTGATGTTACAGTTTGCCATTTGTTTCCTTCAGTACAAAGCAGAAAAGAATGCAATCCCTGAAAAATAAACTAAAGGCAATAGTGCACCCTACTGGCCAAATTTGGGAAATAATCTTACATCACCATTCACAATGAAACCTAACAGCATCTTTTAAGAAGCAAAGCTTCAGATATTTTTGTTTTCTGCACATATCCAGTGAATGGTAATATTTAAACCTGCAATGTTTTTAGGTTTGATCAGTTTCATAAAGGCAAATTCAAAATAAGGTCATCAACTTTGGTTTTAGAACATTAGACTTGGATGTCAGGTAACAGCTATTTGTTGTCCCAGTCCCCTTCAATAAACACATCACACCGAATGACATTTGACGACCTTTATAAAAACTTCCATAACATGATCACCAAAATGTATTAATTACAACTGGTCATAGTATAGTTGATTCTAAACACAGCATAAACATCCTTGTAATGTTAATCAGGACAGCGTACCTACTCATCTTGCCCCAGTAAGCAGCATCCATAACTCTGCTCGCTTACTTTACTTATGAAGCAGCGTCCAAGACTCACTTCATATCCCATTTATTGAATAACCCATCCAACCAAATAATTCAGGATGACATGACCTTACTCTTCCTGAGCTCATGCCAAAATGTGATTATTTACCCAGCTACACTTGTTTAAACCCCTTAAGCCCCTCTCCACCCTTACCTCATTTCCTCCCAATCATCCCTCCCTCCATTTAACCCTTTCACCTCCCCCAACCCATGTAACTCCCACTAATATATCAATCTAACCCCTCTTGAAGATCTCCCGAGAAAACTTGGTTTGTTGTTAAACCTCATTTGTGTTCATACTAAATATTTTTGACATGTAGAGAGATGCTGGTTGTCGAAAACCAGTGAACTGCATCAGCCATCTCGTTAAGATATTCTTAACATTTTTTTATGCTCATGAATTGTTTATCAATAAAAGCCAGACAAATACTTCATATACCAATCTCTAAGGTTTATTTTACCTTGCCAAATTAAATTTGCCTGAGATCCAACCTGTCAAATAAACTAAATAAATTCAGATTTAACCATTTTGTTGGGAGTCCTCTGAAATCCCACATGGGAGGTAAACCGTGCATGTCCCCAAATTAATACATACCAACTTCACATTCATTCAAAACCAAAGAAGGGCTAAATCTCTTGCTGGTTATACCCTCCCCATTCCACTCATGTCAGTGTTGCCATCACTTTTGTGCCTATGGCCACCCATATTTGGTGCCCAATCTTCACATCACTATTTTCTTCCCTCTGTTTATCTCATGTCTCCTACTCCACTTTGCTCCCTTACCTCAGTGTGTCATAACTTCTGCTGTCAATCTTGTCTGTGTTTTATGCTTGTTTGTGTACCCTTACCAACCACCATAACCATTTTACCTTCCTTCAACTTTCCTTAATTCTTTCCCTACCTTACCTTCTTGTTTATATAAAACAGACGTGTTCCCCCCATAATAATTACCCTACCTTCTCCATCACCATCCTGTCCACGTTTTATGTGCTTCCCTTTGCTTACTTCCCCCTTTTTATAACTGTCCTATATACCCTTTTTTCCCCAATAATTTGGTCAAAAAATAGATGAAACCACACTGTATTGGTCCTTTAAGGCTACTAGATGCCTTTGATGTCTTACGGATTCTGTACACTCGTGAATGTCCTGAGCTACATCAAGGCATGTATACATGCCACATCCATGAATAATTCTCATTACCTACTATGGCCTTTTTTAATTTCTCCAATTCCTTTGAGTTTCAAATACCATGATGGGAATGGACCCCACTCCTAAGTCAAAGTATGATTAAAGATCATGAAATTAGTATTGTTTCAAGTCTTTGATGTCAGCCAGAAGTGTTCTTCGTAGCACCTGGAATATGCCCAGTAATGACTTCTGCAATTTGTATGGAGTTGTATGCATCAGTAATATATCTAAATACAATTATAGATTATGGGTATCTTTCTTCCACACTGCTGTCATTTCTACCTGCAAGTCCTGATATTTTATGACTTTGTGAATGTATGCAAAACACTGTAGTCAATTTCAGCGATCAATGCTACTTTTGTCTTCTTTTCATGGACCACAATATCTGGTTTTCTCACATCTGTCTTTTGAACTCTTGGTAATGGGTGATTCCATGTGATGTAGACTTCATTATTTTCTATGTTGCTTTGTGGCTCATGTTTCCAGTGTCTTTCAGCTACTTCAATATTATAATGTTTGCACAATCCCCAGTGCAATAGTCTTGACGCATTATTATGCCTTTCAGTATACAGTCCTTCTGCCATTAATATGTCACAACCAGCAACAAGGTATGCAACTGTTTCCAATTCTTTTACAAAACCTACATTTGTCTGTTTCTCCCACATGTTCAATGGACTTTGTAAACCATCATGTACGTAGTCCACTATCTTGGGCCACCAATATTAACTTTTCAGCTTTTGGTTTGAATTTGCCTCTCCTTAAGCATTAATGTGTTCGATCCTAATCAACATGAGGTTGTTCCAGGAGTTTTCTGTACTTGCAACTATATTTATACCTTTTTCACATTTCTTGCCTTCTCATCTGATCCTTCACCTTATATTCTTTCTTTTGTTTTTTGGCACATTCAGTTGCTGCCTGATTTTTATGTACTTCTGGTTTGAGTTCCATATCCGCTTAATGCAGATATGCTTCTGGTAGACTAAGCAGGGAAGTAATCTGAGATTTATTCTCCTCATGTTTCAAAAATTTCACTATGTTTGGGTCTTGTGAGGTCAGCAGATATGTACAAAGTCCCACAATTGTAGATCTATACATGTAATCAATTTCAAGGAGGCCCATGCCTCCTTCGGAACGGGGAATATATAATCTTGGTATGCACTGATTTTTATATATCATTTGATGAGCATGAAGCATCCTTCTTGTTTTCCTGTGTAAAGTATCCAGCATCTTTTGGGCCCAGTCAATCTCTCCACAACTGTAAGTTATGACAGGAAGAGCAAATTGGTTTTTAGCCTGAACTTTGTTCCTAGATATCAATGCTGTTTTCAGGATTAATTTAAGTCTTCTAAAGTATTCCTTACTGAGTTTTATTTGAATTTCTTCATGTTTTATTGTTGACCCTTCATCAGTTCCTAAATATCTATACACTCCCTCTTGCTCAGGTTCTTTTATATCACTTTCAGTGGGGGATGCATGATTTCTCCACAGGCTCTGCACTGGCTGTGAGTGGGATTTTAACTAGATGCTGCATTCACACTGCTGTTTCATGATGTCAGTCCTTAATGAACTTTTAGGTATGAGGCACCCAATAGGTAAACAGTGTCCATATGGGTGTATGCACCACCATGTTTCCGAATTCCATGGTTATTTTTATGTATTAAATAATTTTGCAGAGGATGAAGGATGTGAATACAAATATGGAGAGATAGATTTTAGAGAGTATAAGAGAGAGGCAGGTCATTTTAAATTCATGCTAGATCCATGTGTTAATAGCACTGAGAATTTTAATTTTAAAAGTTATTTTAAGGAATGGAAATTAAAACATTGTGACTTTTTTAAGCATATCTATCCCTTTAAGCAACATTTAGAATGAGGTCATGTGATTTTAGCATGTGATCACATGATTTTTAAAATCTTACATAACACAGAGCTCTGTGCTTGAAAATTAGTTTGATGAAGTCTTAATGCTTATTTTTTAAAGAGATGAAAGAGCTTACTGGTTAACTAAATGTTGTGAATATTTTCATTTATCTTGGAACCTTGTTGTTTCTACTTTACTTGTGGATGTACTTTCTCCTGCAAAGTGTTTGGCACCATCTTCTCCTTCTTAAATTTAAAAGTCAAAAGCTTAGGGACATAGCTTGCAGTGAAAGTTGTTGCATATGCTTCTTCTTGTATAAATAAACAGGGTCATATTTTGGTTTGATTTCATTCAAATAAAAAGGTTAGTTAGTCTTGATTATATTACAGGAATTCAGTTGATGTTGCAGTTAACACTATTAGCTTAATTTTAAGTATATTGATATTATGTATATAAGTTAATGGATATAAATGCTTTTCTTTTACAGAATATGAAAATGGGAATGATTTTGGTTAACTTAGTTGTAAAATAATAAAGTGTAATTTGCAGTTCCACTGAAAATCGATTTTATATATTATTTTGTTTTAAATCTTAGTAGCAAAGACAGTAAAGGGCTATCAATGACAAGCACAGGATTTACTATTCTGACAAATGTATTTTTCACTTCCTTTCACACCATGCAGTCTGCACAAACAAATGCTTCAATGGACGTTGAGCTGTGAAGCTGTAAGGTAATAGAATAGACTGCTTCTGATTTCATACAGTAGAAGGCTAGATTAAAAAAATACAGAGACTACTGTGGGCAGAAACAAAGTTCAGTTGCAGTCTTGTTAAATTAAAGATAAGGGAATTGATATACAGGTAAACATAATACATAGTTCTTCAGTGCTTTTGGTGTAGTTTTAAATGCATAGGAAAACAAATAGTGCAGTCTTACATAGTAGTGCTAAATGTAATGTTACGACAAGACCATTTTGCAAAGAAGGAAAAAAATGTCTGCTGCAGGTGATGTTAAAAAAATGTATAGACTTATGGTTGGCATAGTAACAAGAATGATAAATTGATGGGAATGATTTATAATGGAATTTATATTTTTATATGCAGATACGGACAAAGCATTTCAAATAAATGAATAACAACACAGAGATGTTTGTCATCTTTTAGCTGCTAATAACTTCTAAAGAAGGGGTAAAGACAAAAATGATGGATTATAATGTTATCAAAGAATGATTGTGATGCAAATTGCACTCTGTAAAAGTATAAAGGCCTCTCTTATTATACTAACATGAATTAAATCCATTACATTCCTTCAGTTTTTTGTAATAATTTAGTTTAAATTATTTGCTCTTTTTATTAATTGTTTATTTATTATATCCCCCACACCATCTTACTCATATGTCCAAAACCAAACTCTATTTCTGCCCCTAACCCTGCACATTGTGTTATTAAGATGCCTTTCTGTAAGAGTACCATTACACAAGACACAGGGCACAACTCTAAACATGAAAACCAGTAAATCTCTCCTCTTACCTAATATTTACTCTAACTCTAATCCATGCACACTCACACATATACACTGCTATGACCTTGTCAGACAAACAATAAGTTTTCTGAACACTTCTACTTACATACATTACAGAAATGAGCATTTGGTCATTTGATAATTCAGTCATTTGTGCATTTGGTCTTTTTTGTACCCACACAAACTTTTCAGTTAAATCTGCAATTAGATGTCTGTGTGTGTGTGTGTGTGTGTGTGTGTGTGTGTGTGTGTGTGTGTGTGTGCGCATGTGTAGATAGATGTATTTAGATAGAATATAACGTTATCTTTTTTTTGTTCTGTCTGCCTCTTCGATAATCTTCCTCTATAAATTGCAATAACTACTTTATGGTAAATATATTACATGGGATGTGATGAAATACCGAACAATATGAACTAAATTTTAATCAAAGATGAAGACAACAGGCAAGGATAAAAAGTTTATATGGTCAAACACCCCTTCTATTTCTTAACAGTAGCATCAGGAGATGTTATCACTATTTGTCAGATTGTGAAGAAATGTAAGTTTAAGTATGGAGGCAGCTTAATTAGGATCTCCTAACTGGACTAGAAGCCTTCGGTTTCCAGGATGAGGACATTTAAGAGTATTATGTTGATTCCTTCAAGAAAATAGCTAATACGTAACTCTGAGCAAAAGACTTAACCAGGCAGTACTCCTATTCTGTCTGAAAAAAATATATATATCTATGTGGATTAGTGCTCTAGCCTGGTTAATAAATACAAAAAAATAAATACTCATTAAATATGATTGTTTGAATTGTAGCTATAAAAAAGGAGAGTTGTAAAAAATTCCTTAAAATAAAAGAATCTGACAGTGTTTGCTTAAAAGATGCCCACTTGTTACAAAAATATATTGAGAGTTTTGGATCCGAGACCTGCACAATCAAACTAATATTCCCTCTTTTAAGGAGGAGATATTACTTTTGGATGGAAGGTTTGATAATGATTGATTCTTTTTTCATTCAATGACAGCAAAGGTATGTTTACTGTGGTAACAAATACCAAATAGACATTTTACATTAACAGATTTATACTGAATACCAAAACTTGGAGCTATATTTGATAAAAAGTTCTTTTTATAAACTGTTTAATAATCTAAAAAGTAATTTCATTAGAGAAGAAAATGTTAATTGCTTATTAGATAAATCAGATACTAACACAAGTTGAGAACCCAGACTTTCATCTTCCGTAAAAGCATTACAGCTGTTAATTTGTAAGATGTAAAGATTTTGTGGAGCATGACTCTTTATTTTCCACATTCCAAACATTGATAAATTTTTTATTACTGATGAATTAAAATTAGTGATTTGTATGAAATAATCCCAGAACCTTCATCAGATAATAATGCTCTTAGATTTAGTTTAATTATGAATTTAAAAAAAATTAAGGCTCAGTTAGAAATAACAGTAAAAAAGTATATAACAAGCAAAACCACAGGGTGATGGAGCAAAGCAAGGCTGAAGAATTCAAATTTCATCTAAAAAGGTATAAAAAGCAATATATTCCAATCCAGTAGTGCAGGTAAGTGCTTTCACCCAGTAGGGCTTCATCAGACCATAAAAGCACAACGACCAACAATTATTTATATCTCTGTTACAATACGTCAAACTTGATGCATCAACGATAGGGTGTCTGTCAGACACAAAGTTTGACATATTGTAACAGAGATATAAATAATTGTTGGTCTTTGTGCTTTTATGGTCTGGTGAAGACCTACTGGGTGAAAGCGCTTACCTGCACTACTGGATTGAAATAAATTGCTTCTTATACCTTTTTGGATGACATTTGAATTCTTCAGCGTTGCTTTGCTCCATCATGCTGAGGTTTTGCTTGTTATATTTGTTGGATTGCTGTTGGGATTTGGAGCGTTTACCCCCTGCGAGTTTTTATTTTATATCTTAGTAAAAAAGTATATATTGATTAGCAGTCAATTTGCATTGTCAGTGATACAACAGATATCACACCAGCCTTTGTTGCAGAAGGTTGTGGGTCCTGTTCTTATATCAGGTAGATGGATCGCTGACACTGCAGTGCAACATAAGGCAATGCTGTAGTTTGCTGAGTATCCCATCCTTTGAACAGGATGTTAAATTGTGGTCCCATCTGCTTGAGTTAACCGATCCCACAGTACCTATCCAAAAGGGTATGGGTTACTTCGCTATATAAACACTTTTCCATCTTTCTTTCATTATTTACACATTCATTATATTTAACACTGTATATCATACTTTGTACATCACAATAAATACATTACATGTTTATCTTCCTAAATACATGTAAAACCTATTTCATCCTCTATATTTTCCACCACAACCATTTCTTTATATCACATATTACTTCCTTATCATATTTTATTTTGTTATACAGCAGTTCTTCACATCTTCTTTCCATAAACACCAAATAGCAATGCATAAAATTATATTGTATTTTTCAGTTTCTTTTTCATTCCCAACTTTATATTTTCCATACAAGATCATGTCCATATCAATGTTATTAAATAGTTTCCAGTCATAAATCTCTTTGAATAATGTCAAAAAACTTTCATTTTTCTTAAAATCCCCCAAAAAATGTTGTGATGTCTCTTAACATTACAGCTATTAGACATTCTTTGTTCTGTTGTTTTATATTACATTTTACTTTTTACTGGAGTTTTGTCAAATAAATGCCACAGAAAATCACTTACTTCAAAAAATGTTCAAATCTTTCTTGCCTTTTCCTTATTGCTTTCTTGTATTCATCCCCCATTTTCCCAAGGATGAATACAATAGTTTGCTTTCATCATTTTTATGCTACTCTTTCCTTTCTATCTCTACTTAATTTATATCAATTCTCCATGTCATTATTTTGCTTTCATATTATTTCTCTTCCAAACCTTTTGTTTCTGTTTTCCTTTTTTACCACTATCCATCAATGTACCTTTATATTATACAGATTAAAAAATCCTAGTATTGTCTTTTTTCAGACAATTTTAACACCCAAAATAAATTTATTGACACTAAGAAAACAACTGTATATATTAAGTTCAAGCCTCCCCCCACCTTACCTTATAAACTATCCCTCTTTTTGATTGGATTCATCCTTTTTCCCCACAAAAAAGATACCCAATTATTCAGTTTTCATACAGCTTGAAACATATACAGACCTCCTAAATATGCTAACTTTCCTAAAATATATGTGTTTAACATATCTACCCTTTCTCTTATGGGCAACTGAAACACCCTCCACCAATTTGTCAACTTTCATATTTTCTTTTTTAGAACTTCTCTCCATAGCTCTGTTACTGCTGCTTCCCTACCAAACTTAACCCCTAGAACATCAATTTTGGTTCTGGTAAAATAAATTCCCACCATTCTTATGACATTTCAAAACCCCTTATTTTTTTAATTATTTAACTGTGATCCTACTGTACCTAAAGTGTGTTCTGTTTTGTAAATTATCTCTTTCATCCAATGTTTGTTCTTGGCTACTAAGACCAAATAATCTGCATAGGTTAACATTAATGGTAACCTAATCCCTTCCTTATCTTCCCATCTACCAACCTCTAACCTTGATCTACATGCTTTTATAACTGCTTTTATTACCATCACAAACAGCCACATGCTCAATGGACAACCTTGCTTCACCACTCTTCCATGTCTTACCTTTTTTCCTACCCAGCCATTTAATATCACAGACATCCACACATTTTTACTAATTGTCCTCACTACCCTTCTTATTTTTTCTCTTATCTTGTATTCTTTTAAAATGTTCAACATTTTCCCATGATCAGTACTATCAAATGTCTTAGCCACATCTAATATTGCTAATTTTCCTTCTTCTTCCCCCTTATCTATACAGTCAACAACTTATTTAACCATCATTAGCCTTTCATTTACTCTTTTATTTTTAACCGCATATACCCATTCATCCAATTCTTACCCTAATCATGCTTTTCTGAATAATCGTCATAAATATTTTAGTCAGTATTTCCTAACATAATTGGTCTCCAGTTTTCTATTTCTTCTCTTTCACTCTTTTTCCATATAATTTTATAACCTCCTTACAAATCTCTTCTTCATTTATACCTTCCTCCATCCATTCATTCAAT
Source organism: Protopterus annectens (assembly GCF_019279795.1). Lineage (NCBI taxonomy): Eukaryota > Metazoa > Chordata > Ceratodontiformes > Protopteridae > Protopterus > Protopterus annectens. Next base: position 925,658,857 of record NC_056730.1, read on the forward strand.
ATTTAGAAAAATATCCCTTACGTCATCTGACATATCTTTATAAAAACTATAGCCTAATCCATCTGGACATGGTGCAGATTCTTCTTTGCCTTCCTTTACAGCATCCTCTAACTCTGTTCTCTCAATTCTTTTTTCCATTTCTTCCACTACCTCCTTCTTCATCTTCTTTGCTTTCCATGCACCCCTTGTCATATTTTTTTCCTTATACATATTCTGAAGATACCTTTCAGCTCTACCATAATTCCCAATTCTCTTATATTTTAACTGCCGTTTTTCATTTTTTATTACATTTATGTTTATTTCATTACATTTCAATTTATTATCCACAAAATGGGAAAAACATTATTTTCTCCCTTTCAAATAATGTTTGTTTAAATAGCATTATTTCTGTTTTTCTATATTATAGTTGTATTATTTATTTTCATCTTCAATACTTTTCAATGTCCCTTTCTCTACAATTTTTTCACACATTTCCTTTTGCTTATCATATACCATATTTTCCTTCTTCCATTGCTCTCGCTATAATTTTAAGCATATTTTTAAACTTTTCTTTATATGCCATACACTATTTTATCAAACTGCCATAAAATGGCTACATTGTCATATGAACTTCCCACAGCTGCCCTCTTTCTTTTTTAAGGCAATCTATTCCTGCAATTTTCCTATCAGTCTTTTAACCCTTTTACTTCTTTTATTATATTTACATTTGTCTCTATTATTGCCCTTCCCTGCTGGATTTAACTATTGTGGTGTCCTAGATTGAGTGTATGTCTCTAAATTTACTCTACCTACCAGCTACTTAGAGTTATACTGCAACAGTGTGCTGATTCCTCTTCTCTGGACCTATCTGTAAGCTGCCTCTCAGTTAAACAGGATCATTTAAAAGTTTATCTTCTGGTGTCTTACAAGCTCCCTGTTTACTCTACCTACCAGCTACTTAGAGTTATACTGCAACAGTGTGCTGATTCCAGTTCTCTGGACCTATCTGCAAGCTGCCTCTCAGTTAAACAGGATAATTTAAAAGTTTATCTTCCGGTGTCTTACAAGCTCCCTGTGTAGGTTTACATTTATATATCTTTGTATTCCTGACACTTTGTACAATACCATTTTGAGACTTGCACTCTAGGACCTACACCCCCCCACACATTTCCTTGCAGGACTGTAATTTTTTATTTCTACTTGGGTAATCTTGGGTTTCTGCTGACTTATTTCCATTAACATTACCCTGCAAAGACCAGTGTATGTGTTCAACTTTCCTTATATGTAAGGTAGCACACACTCATTCAGACCAACCCTGTCCCCACCTGAAACGCTCTTTAGCCAACCCCACCGTTACACCCACTATTTCCTTTACAGTCATTCCCAGTGGAAAAGTTTGTATTTGGCTACAGAAATCAAGTATAGCCCAAATAGACTATGTTTACCACTTACTCTGCAATCCTTGCCAAAGGTTTTAGACCACTCTAGGACCTGTAAACCCCCCTGCATTTTCCTTGCAGGACTTTAAATCTTTATTTGTACTTGGGTAATCTTGGTTTTCTGCTGACTCACTCCCATTAATAGTGTTGTGTGCTCTTAAGTGAGTTACTTCCCTCCCTCATTTGGCTCTCCTTAGCATTTCATTGGCTCACACTTGTCATTATTTATTTGCTTGCCCACTGACAGCAGATCAGAAGTTTTGTTTTACCCTACTTTCATAGCTTGGAACCATCTTTAAATCTAAAACCTTCTCTGCTGGATTTAACTACTGTGGTGTCCTAGATTGAGTGTATGTCTCTAAATGTAAGTACATTGGCTTCTATTGCACAGAGTATAAGTTAAAAATACTAGTGACTGATGCATACTGATTTTGGATCCTGCCATTGGGAAATTTAGGCTCTCTTGTTTGTAAACACATAGATGCCTTTCTAGTCCTCTCTTTTTTCCCCCTCCATATCTACACACCACAGATAGCTTTCTAGCCCCTGTTCTATTCCAACCTACCACCGGAATTAGCCTAGCTGATTTTTTTGCTAACTGCTTCAGTATCTATTCCTACCCGCCCTGTGGGCTCACTCCGCTCCCCTCCCTACCCCCAATTCCCACCCACCCCCAGGGGTTCTACCCTTATACTTACTAACCACACCTCTTCCTCTTCCCATTAATCTGTAACCACACATATTCCTCTTACCATTACTCTCATTACATACCTCTTGCTCTTACCATTACTCTTCAAACACATTCTTCCTCCTACCTTTACTTTCTAAACACTCTCCAGTTACCCAACTGCACTAATATTAACCACTCTCCTTTTATCACACCACACCCTACTCCCTTCTTTCATCTCCACCCAGTGAATTTATTTTTCTACCTACAATCTATATTTATTCATACAATGTATAAACAACCCATCCCATCTTATGTCCCACTCTTATTCATACTCTCACTACTACCTCCTTTAATCCTCACCCATCTTTTCACCTCCTTTGAAAACCCACTAGGCCCATACCTAAACTACCCAAAAAAAAAAAAACAACTCTCCAAACTCTCCTCTCCTTTTTATTCATGCTAATATAACATCCTCAGCTAACTGCATACTTCCTAAATACCATAGAACACTACACATAAAATACAACAATCAGAACCCCAGGAAAGGCCTACCTCTATACAGCAGATTCCCCAACCCAAACTATCTAAGTGTACTACTCTCTTTAAAGGATGGTGACATCCATCCTAACCCAGGCCCACCAACAACTCCTATCTCTCTCCTCAACCACAAAGAATCACCTACTCATGCCCTGTCTAAACAATTGAACTCCCTTTTAATTGCTCTTCTTAATATACATAGCATAAACAATAAAGTAACTCAACTCCAAGCTCTAACTGAAATCTACTCCTTTGATATTCTCTGCTTAACAGAAACTTGGTTAAAACCTGTAACCAAAGACAATTAAATCATCCCACCTGGATATAATATTGTGAGACTAAACCGAGTATCCAAGAAAGATGATGGGGTTGCTATCCTATATAAATCTAGCTTACAATTAACCACTCACAACTGTAAACCACCTATAGACTCCAATGCAGAAATTCTGATCTCCAAACTTCATCTTAACAATTCCAAATCCATCTATATTATCTGTATATATCTGCCACTTGGTAACAACACTGCCACCATGGAAAACATACTTTGCTGGCTTTCCCAATACCTGCCCCAAGAAACCATAATCCTAGGCGACACAAACATTGACTGGAGCTGCTACTGCAGCAGCCTCCTCACAAACCATATTAACCTATATGGGTATTCCCAAACCATTACCTCCCCCACCAGAATAAATAAATCTAACAAGAAATCAAGATTATTAGACTGGATTCTCATAAACCATCATCCTCACATTTATGATTCAGGAACCCTCCCTGATGATTTAAGTGACCACTTTCTTACATATATCATCAGACATAAAATCATCTCTCCCATTCCAATATCTGTCACAAACATCAGATCTAAAAAGTACTTTAACCCTGAACTATTCCAAATGGAACTAAGAGCTTGCAACTGGTCTCCCTTACAAAACCTCCCGTTAGATGAAGCAGTTAGTTACTTTAACTCCAACTTCCTTGCCATTCTCAACCACCATGCTCCAACCAGATTAATTAGAATTAAAACCAAATCTGCTCCATGGCTTTCAAAAGAAACCAAACATAAAATAAATCTTAGAAACAAAGTTTGGGCAAAATGGAGGAAGACTAAAAACCCTATAGACCAACTAACATTTAGACAGCTAAGAAATGAAACCAAGAAAGCTATAATATCTGATAAAAGAAACTACTACCTACAATCCCAACAAGCTAATCAAAACAACCCACAGAAATTTTGGGCTAGCATTAAAAAGCTACTCCATCCAGGTCAATCCACTACTCCAAAACATCAAAATACTGACCACAAAAATCTATTGAATACAGCTAATGCTATCAATACCTTTTTTTACTAATGCTATGCAAACACTAGCTAGTCAACTATCACCTAATAACTTCACTCTACTTTCCTATAAATCAACCTTACCCCCTACTTTTCATATTCAACCTGTCCCAGCAACAAATATTCTAACCCTTCTACAGAAACTAAAACCATGCTCACCCTCAGCAGACCAACTACCTGCTGAATTCCTACAACAATCAGCCAAAGCTATTGCTTATCCCATTTCTATTCTGATCAATAGAACTATTACCGAAAGTTATATCCCCAGTTTATGGAAAATCTCCCATATTATCCCCTTCCATAAAGGTGGACACTCCACTGAACTCTCCAACTACAGCCCCATTGCCCTTCTCTCTCCTTTGGCAAAGATCATGGAGAAATGCATTCACAGACAATTACTTGACCATCTAACCCAAAATAATTTACTTTCCAACTGTCAACATGGATTCAGACCTTCACATAGCACTAGTACTACCCTTCTTTCCTTCACAGATTGTATCAACAAAAAACGCAATCTTAACAAGCTTTCTTCAGCACTATTTATTGACCTGTCTAGAGCTTTTGACATGGTAAATCACCAAATTCTCATCAAAATACTGAAATCCCTGGCACTAGATACATCTTCTATAAAGTGGTTCTAGTCCTACCTTGACAAAAGACAACAGGCCGTACTATGGCACAAGTCTCTCTCCACTCACCTGCCTGTCAAACTTGGTGTCCCTCAAGGGTCCATCCTAGGACCTCTACTTTTTTCCATATTTATTAATGACCTTCACCTTGCCATCCCCCAAGCCACATGCATACAATATGCAGATGACTCCACACTGATATGCTCAGCCACCTCCTCTTCTGAACTTCAATCTCTTACCCAACAAGTATTTAACACAGTTGAGCAATGGTTCACACATAGATGCCTTCTCCTAAACCCCAAAAAGACTAAACTCCTCCTCTTCTCTCCCACCAAAGTCCTCTCTTCTTAATTTCTCAGTTATCTCTACCAATAAAACTATTATATCCCCTGATCCAACCACCAAACTATTGGGTATCACCACTGACAACAATCTGAACTTTGATATCCATATTAACAATGCTATAAAAACTGTCAACAAAAAACTTGACTCTCTCTATAGGGTAAAATCCTTCCTCTTACCTTCAGCTAAAACCACTATAGCACACACTCATCTAATCTCTTCACCCATTTTTACTAATCTATCTAAAAATAATCTTAGCAAATTGGAAATGTCTTAGAATAACATTGCCAGATTTGCTATAGGCAACCCATTTAGAACCCACCATTGCATGAATTTAAAGCAGCTGGGATGGCTTGAACTACAAAATCTGATTAAATTCCATCAACTATCTATAGCCCACAACACTTTTTACAAACCTTCCAAAACTCCTATTCTAGCCACACTCATCACTCCCTATAAAAACCTGAAATCTTTAAGGTCTTCTCAGAGACTTCTAGTACATACCACTAAACCAAACAACAAGGCTGGTGACTCCCTCTTTTCTAATATTTTTGGAAAAGCCTGGAATCTCCTCCCCAGTGAACTCTCCTCACTTCCCTCAGTATCCTGCTTCAAAAACAAATTGAAAGTGTTCCTCAGAACACAGTGGTTATGCCCCTGTACTAAGCCTGACTAGTTATGTATCTCTTAATACTTTGTTCTTCCCACCCCTTCTACTCATTAACTGTAATTCCTTCCTTATTAACCATAATACTATCTCCCTCTAGAACATCTTGATTGTACTAGAGTGCTATGTTATACCTGTATTCTGCACTGCTGAATTTACTGTGATAACCTGTAATATGCATTGTAAATATTACTTTTTTTGTTTAATGTTTCCTTATTTGTTATCTTGTTAATTTCATTGTTCTATCTTGGAGCTTATCTCCCCGGGCCTCTACTGAAAATGGACATGTATCCAGTTAGACTAGCCCGGTCAACAAATGTAAAATAAATAATAAATAATAAATAAATCTTTGCTTTTCTAATTCCATCTTTTAGTTCTTCCATGTCATGTATAAACACAATATAATCAATCTCTGTTTGAGTAATCCCTTATAAATATATTATCTCCCTTTACCTATTCTTAACCTACCATTATTTATAACCTCTCTTGGCATTTTAACATTGTGCAATTTTCCCTTTTGCCTTACTTAAATTACAATTAAAGTCTCCTACAACCATAAAAGATATATCCTTCCAAGGTGATGTTTCTTTCTTTTAGTTACATTTGTATTTGGATACACTACTACTATTCTAAATACTTTTTGCCCCTTTCTTATAGCACACACTAAAACTTGCCCTGCTACCACCACCATATGTCTCAGCTGTCCATATTTTTCACAGCAGGTTCAGATTTTTGCCTCATATTTTTGGTCTGTTCCCCATAAGATTTGTGGTTTCCTGGATTCTTGTGGTAAATCAGTAGGGATTGAATTAATTAAATAATGACAGACAATTGAGTTTCAGACTTCATATCCTTTGCAAAATGCATGATAACACAATACCAAGCAGCTTTCTAGGTTTATAAGAGCAATATTTAAAATGTGTCCCTATTCTGGGGCTTTGTCCCCACATTATTTTTGGCTTTGTCCAGATTTTTCTTAAGAGTTTGAGAGGTATGAATGCCACCATTATATCTAATATTTTAATTTCTTCATTTTTCAGTAATACTGAACATGTACCCCCCCCCCCCCATAGTTTGCACTTTTCTTTTCCACATCATCTCAAATTCTACCCTTTTCCTTTTATCTGTATATCTTATATCAAGTAAACAAATTACCATTGCATCTATTTTTTAACACCATTCAAACACCATCATTCTAACACCACCTTTCATGCTACCACATTTAGTGATGCTACATTTATATTAACCTTTTCCCTTTTTTGTGTGTTTATTTTTTAGTTCATTTTGGCCTCCTTTTTCTCCTTCTCACCCTTCCTCCAATAGGAACCTTCTGCCTTTTTCTCATGTCTCTCTCTTCTTCTTCCTTTGATTCTAATACCCTAAACATGTTTGCTATCTCTATATGTGTTTTTTTTGTGTGTGTATTAGTTTGTGAACTTCATCTAGTGCATCTTTTTCTTTATTTCTATCTTGTATTTTATCACCCCCACCCCCACCCCCAGCTTTTCATCATTCACTTCACCCTTTCTTGCATAAAAACATATTTCTCTCCCTCATTTTCCTCACTTTGTCTGTCTTCATTAATTTGTGGACAATAAAACCAAAAATGCTCCTCGCTTCCACGTTTCCTCCATTATGGTTTAGAGTTTTTTTCCTAGAAAGTCCAAACTCCCCACACTGCTCACACCTTATTTTTCTACAATCCTGAATCAAATGTGATTTATTTCCACAGAAAAAAACATACTTTTGGCTGTCCTCAGTACTTTACACTCATTTTTCCATATTTATTACTATCACATTAGGTACATGCTGTAACTAGTTATTTTCTATTTTTAAAGTTACATAAACTTCCCACCACCCAGTCCATAGTTTTATGTCATCAATAGTTTTTTTTAGTATTGTGGCATAAGCTTGGAAAAAACATTTTAATTCATTCTTTTCTACCTCAATTTTTCTAAATTGCAGAAATACTTTTCTTTTTAACTGCACATTTAAATTTTGATAAATATAGTCCTTCCAATGTGATGTTTCTTTTCCTTTCACATTCATTAACAAGTTTATTCTGCTAATGCAAATGTTTCAACAGTTATTTCACAGAAAGGCTCAGTTCCTATATGTATTAATGCCCAAATGTTAGACAAACTGAATTCTCAGGGCATAACAACATTGTCTAAAACACAGTACCTGTTTATTTGCATTTCATACTTTGTTTTCACCTGGACAAGAGGCCTTTTCCTCCAACTCTCAATAGCTCCAGTCTGTCTCCTCTGCACCTGTGCATCCTTTTTTCTGCACTTTTCACTGGTACCTGCTACTGCTGCTGCAGAAGTCTTTACTCTGGAAATGCTTCTGTCAGTTTCTGTCTGTTTACTACTCTCTGTTCCATCTTCCTGAAGCCCAGCAGAGAACATGTCCTTAAATTTATTTACTCCACTAGTAAGACATGCCTTGTCTGTATTCACACCATCATTTACAGCATTCTTCAGTCACTCTGTCATCTCCATACTGTCAAATAATTAAAGCTATTACCACTGTTGACTGCATGGCCTCTGATTTTTCTGATTCTGCTTCTTCCATCATATTTTGTAACACATCATCATCCAGACCCCCAAGTGCCATGATATTCATTCCCAAAACATATTTTCCTCTGAATTGCAGTTTCCTTTCTCTCCTTCTCCAGCTCATCTCTACTCACAGCTTCCATCTTAGATTCAGTAATCACCATTAGCAGCCCTTTGGTACAACCTAGCAATCACCTCAAAATGTGTAGGGGAAGTTTCCCAATGTCCTGGCCAAATTTCCCCTAGTAGTATAAATATCACCTCAGATTTCTCCAAAAACTGGCCACTAGCCTATTGGGACTAACACAGAGAACAAAAGAATAAATAAAATATAAGGGGAAAGTTAATGAAACCATTGTGTGTGAGTCTTTGAAGTCTTATTTGTATGTCAGAACTGAATACAAGAAAGGAACAAGCAACTCATTAAATTAAATGATGATATAAATATTGTTGAATCAAAGGTTCATATGGGATAATCTATATTTATAAATCTAGTTAAGGAATAACAATACTGATTAATAATAAAGCACTATGTGGATGCAGCTTTAGAAATGGTGAAACTACTATCATATTCTATTACACTGAGGGTTTGCATAGATTGGCTTATAGATCTAGTATTATTATAATGTCAAGCAAAATAAAAACATTCAAACACAAATATATAATCATATTATCTGATACTAAGGATGAGTTATTAGCAGCTAAGAACTACTATGACAATATTAGTAAGGAAGGGAACAAATAAGTATATGAAATATCACTAGTATCCTTCATAAATAAAATATGTAAAAATGTGTTTCTTACTGATAGTATTATTTTTTTCTAAAGCCAATAACTAATTAAATAAAAATTGAACAAAGAAAAAGAAACCTAAAAAGAAGATAATGTTTTAGGAACTGTCAGGATAATCCTTAAGCTATATTTATCAATAAGTTGTTTTGCTGTTAAATTTGTTTTTGTTAACATACAGAAAAGTAGCATATTTATTCACTTTTAAAAGTTTAGCATAATAACCCTGATTGCGAAACAAGGTAAGTAATCAGTGTTATGTGCCTCTTATAGCTGAATTTCTTTGCTAAATATACACATTTTACCTTATTTGTAAACTGGGTAAGCCCCACTGGGAATAATTGCCTTTTTTCAGGAAGTGACACAGAAGCCCTGTCTGGTTAATTGACTTGTTCAGAGTCACACAGTAGGCAAATGGAGGGTGAGGGAATTTTCAAGCTAACCTGTTATAATATAGTGAAATTAATAATAACATTTTAATAAATGATGATTAAGTGATGCATATAATTAGAGGAGATAATCAAGACAATATAATATTTGAAAGTAGATATAGAAGTTAAAGTTGCAATTTGTAGTTCCAGTGGTACAGGGTTTGATTCCCTCATCCCTCATTTGCTTACTATGTGACCTTGAGCAAGTCATTTAACCTGACATTGCTCCCAGATCACCCCTGAAAAGGGATTGTGTGTCCAGTGGGCTTACCTGGTTAATAATTAGCAGTAGTAATATTAATAAAATAACGTCAATATTTAAATAATATTTACATTGGCTGTGAAAATCTTAAGAAATCAAAATCAGCAATTACTAGTCTTGTCAAAGGTAAAAGCCTTTGACTCCTTAAATTCGTCATATTTTTTAAAAAATGTTGGAGGTATTTGGTTTTCAAAAATCATATGTAATTTTTTTTAAATGTTATATAATAATAAACAGAGATATACTTGGTACAAGCAATAACAATAAATGTATGTATCGAGTATAGTTGTCCTCTTTCTCGTCTTTTATTTGCTTTAGCTATGGAACCATTATCTAACTAAATAAAACTATATGAATAACTAGAAGGTTTTAAAGTAAAAAGATAATATATTTGTGGATGATGTTCTATTCATATTATCTATTATTAATTCTAGTGTATTTCATTTGAACATAACATTAACATTTCAAAGCACTACCTAATCTTAAATTTAATAAAAATAAAACAAAAAAACAATAATAATGAATCTTAATACAGCTACAGATACATCATTAACAGATATGTATACATATAACTGTAACTGTAAGGAATTAAAATGCATATGGGTTACCTGTCAATTTGCAAAATATTGCTAATGGTAATTAAAATAATATCATTAAACATTTCACGCAAACAATATATTTTTGGGATTAAATGCATTTTCTTTTGAAAAAAGACAGCATTTAATTCAAAATAAATCTCCTCCCAAAAATATTATTTCTAATTCAAACCACTTTTTTTCTAACATATTAGAACAAATACCCAGGGACACTAGTGGAGGTAATTAAAGAGATAAGATCGAACAAAGAGAGACCTTATGGCAGCTAAAATTAGGAGCAGACAAGCCACCAGCTATGAATGCAACTATTAATTTAAAATGTTTTTTTTTTAAATATAAAAGGTTAAAAATAAATTAAGAGAGTTTAAGTAAGAGTTTAAGTAAGAAAATGTATTTTAGGACTAGGACTATTCTGTTATTACTGATTGCATTGTTTCTTTAAATTAATGATTGAATTGAGTGACTTAGTTTATTGTTTTAATTAACTTAATTGTAGAAGCTTGCATAAAAGGTTTGGGTGATGTGTACATTTTATTCTGAAGAAGTCTCTTTGGGGACCAAAGCAAGGAATAAAGCATTGTTTCGGTAAGGCTGTGCTTGTTTGGTTCCTTGAATTCCTTGGTTTTTGGTTCCAGCTCATCGTGCCATAGTGGATTTTGTGTGGTGACCTACCTGATTAACCTAACCAACGTGATCCTACCTTTTTTCTACATGCCTCCTTTACTAATAATTTACCTTCTCACCTCCTATGGTATCCAACTAACACCAGAAAATCCACCTCCAACATACATTCACCCAAATGTCTTTACACAACCTCTTCACTCATTTGAAATCTGTTCTTCCATCTTTCCTACAAATACCGTCCTTCCCAAAATCAAAATTCTTCCTTCCTCCACAAATTTTACAAAAAGTAAATTAAAGTACTTTATCTACTACCCTTCACTCTATAATGTCAACATCCTCCCTAAAACCCTGCTATTATCAGGTGATATTCATCCAAATCTTGGCCCAAACTCTCTCTCCCCTGTCAACAATTCAACTGACCTAGACATGGACACTTTACTCTTCCAAAAAAATGTATCTTTTTACTCAATCAGTATTGGAAGTGTGTTAAATTAAGTCAGTGAATTCCATGCCTGGATGTCAAATCACTCCCCAGATAGTATCACCGTCACAGAAACATGCCTAAAACCTCTTAACCCTGATAAAGACATTCTCCCTCCAGAGTATAATTTACTTCAACTAGACTGTAAAAAAATGAGGTGGAGGAGTAGCCATTGCCTACTCAAACCATCTTACACTCACATCTTTAGACAAACCAATCCCATCCTTTCTACCTGCTGAACTCCTGACTGCCAACCTTAAATGTAATAATCATATTACAATTACTGTAACAGCCATTTATATATCCCCTAATGACAATATTCCCATACTGGAAACATTCTCTCCTGCATTTTTCAACACATACATAACAAAATCATCCTCCTTGGAGATGTCAATATAAATTGGCTATCCCTCTGCTCACCTATCTCCAGCCAGTGTATCAACTTGCATGGCTTTACACAACTTAACTCTATACCCACCCATGCTAATAAATCTTACAACTCTGTCTCACTTATTGACTGTATAACCATAAAAAGGCACTGGTGGAAGGATGATACCAGCTTAAATTTAAGAGTTTAATTGTAACAGTATAAAAACATAAACACGCAACATGCCACAAACATTAAATGCCTTAACATATCACCACATTTTTCATCCTGCTTCTTCAGATGTAAAATCACAATAGTCCCAACCCCTTTCTTTTAAAACAACCAGCAATTGTATTACTCCAATAAAATTCTTTACCTAATAAATCAATTAACTAACCAAAACAGTGTAATTAAAGACATTATGTAAATATGAAAATTATGTTAAATATAAAAGTATATATATATATATATATATATATATATATATATATATATATATATATAATATATATATATAAAACAATATAATTTCTAAAATATATATGAAAAAATGTAAAATATATATCATGTATAACCATTGTAATATTTCCTAAAAAATTCAATAACATTTTTAAAATATTTATATGTATAGGGAGTTCTTTTGTTTTATGTAATCTTTTAGCACCCTCTAGTGGACTTTGATGTGAAGTTAAAATAATGAAAACCAGTTATCTAATAAGAATTACGATCTTATAAACTGGCTGCTCTTAGTTTCAATACAGAGGCTAGGGAAACAACTTCATTTAACCGAGGTGGTCTGTTAGCCTCCAAAATAATTTGTCAATATCCTCTATATTCTATTTTAGTTTCCCACATCCCCCTCTTATATCTTTAGGTATTTCCTCTAATACAAAAAATTGAAAATTAGCCAGATTACAGTTTAGACTGTGTTTAAACAAAGCATTATTTTGATTTTGATTTTTAATGGCATTAGGATGCTCATAGATCTTTTTCTTTAACTTTCTCTCTGTTTTCCCTATGCAGAATGATTTACAAGCAACACAGGCTGCAATATAAACCACTCCACTACTGTCACAAGTATTATATGTCTTAGCTGTTAAATGTCTTTGCCTTGACTCAAGGAATATTCTTTCTACATTACTAATGTAAGGGCACTGTGGACACCTCCCACACTTAAACGTCCCCCTCCTTGTTCTATCTTTAATGTTCGTGACATATTTATTTTGTTCCAATAAGTCTTTAATGTTCTTGGCCTTTCTAAAACTGTACTTCAATGGTTTGTTAAAAATCAAGTTAAGTTCTGCTAATTGTGCAAATTTTGCCCATTCCCTTTCCATTATGTTCCTAATAATACCAGAATCCCAACTAATATCAGTTACAAAAACAAATTTGCAAACCATGTTTCCTTCTAATCCTTATCAAATAGGACCTGATCAATCAATAGGGTCTCATTGTCGGGTCTATATCACTTCAACGAAACAGGTGAAGTGCGAACACCATATGGTCAAACTTCTAACCTCGAAGTGCAAAAACATTGAAGTCTTAGAACATCGATTTTTTTCCCAGGGAAAAAAATCGCTGTTCCAAGAAACACACGCATAACACAAGCACACCAAAAAAACAGCAATCCACACACATACACTTAAAATCCTCCATCTAACCCTACACTAAACTGTACATACACTACCATCTATCCACTTACCTTAACCCAAACCCTAACCCTAAGGACCATCACTATCTCACACTCACCTGACCCGCACCCTAACCCTATTTCACCTATTCCACCCTAACCCTAAAGTATGTCACGATCGCACACCCATGACCCGCTCCCTAACCCTAACTAACCGAACCCGCGCCCTAACCCTAATATCCGCACAATCGCACACTTATCTGAACCCGATCCATAACTTTCCACCACAGCACTGACTATAGCGAAGCCCAGAAACCGCCCACCGAATTCTTTCCCTGGGAAAGAATTAGGTATTCTGTGGCTTCGCGATAATCAGTTTTCAGATGTCACAGTTCGAACATATGGTGTTCGAACTGCTGATGTTTCAATAAACTAATAGGAACCCACATTGTCAACTCCTAAAATTGGGGCAAATTTGTCTTTGCTACCCCTTAAAACTTCTTGATTTACCTCAGAGATCAAGTCTGTGGGGTAGCTCCTGTCTACAAACATACTTGTCAGGAGTTCACTTTCCTTCTCATTGACTGGGTATTAGTCTCAGACCCACTTAAATATCATAACCCTGTAACTCTATCTGACTCCCTAAGTGATCACTCTCCTGTAAAATTTCTAAGTTTCTCTCCAAATTTCCCCAGACCACATAGATACATCAAATATTACAAGCTATCAAACTTCCACCCAGAAACCTTTAATTCCCTCCTCTCCAAAATTAACTGTTTTATTCTGTCCCAACTCCCCCTAGATGAAGCAGTGCACTCATTCATCTCAACCTTCCTAAATATTGTTAACTCACTGGCACCCTTGCACACAGTGTATGTTAAATCAAACGTATCCCCCTGGTTAACTAATGCTACTTGCATCTTGATGAAAGCAGGAGAGAGAATGTGAAAAACTTGGGCAAAAATTAAGCTCCCTATCCACTTACAAAAATATAAACAACTCAGAAACCTGAAAAAAAACATATCAATAAAGACAAAAAAGATTTCTATAATAACCCTATTGCATAAAGATCAAATCCCAAAAAAATGTTGGCACTCAATAAATCAAATACTGCAGCCTGGCAACCCCCTCATCTCCAAATCCCTGCCCAAGAAATACACCCCAAGAAACTGTCCCCATCTTCATTTCCTACTTCATTGAATCTATTAGGAAGATAAGTCTGACTCCTCTAATTCTAACACTATAAATCCTCCCAACCCCTCCTATAGTCCAGATTCCACCAACATATTTTCCCTTAAACCTATACCTACCAGCTACATTAAATCACTACTTTGCAAACCGAAACCCTGTTTCTACATCTGCTGATAACATACCTCCCTATTTCCTTCAGGTAGCTGCAGACTCTCTACCCCTCCCAGTCTCTATTCTGATAAACCATTCTGTCTCTGAATCAAAAGTTCCCTCTGTTTGGAAAGAATTCTATACTCCACCCATGCATAAAGGAGGTAACTCCATAGAAACTTCCAATTTCAGACCTATAGCTATTGTGTCACCTCTCTCAAAAATGTTAGAAATATGAGTACATAAGCAAGTCATGGAACACTTACTTCAAGAAAATCTGCTCACCCCCCCCCAAACAGCACAGCTTTCGTCCAAAACATAGCACCACTACTGTCCTCCTATTCTTCATCAACACTATTTCTCTGTTCAGAGATAAAAATAAAATAGTCTCATGCTTATTCCTAGATTTCTCTAAATCATTTGATACAGTTTCTCACTCCCTTCTTCTAGACAAATTGACTGTTCTTAACTTCTCTACCATTACCATTGCTTGGTTTTCTAGTTATCTTGCAGAGCGACTACAATCAGTAAAATAACTCTCTGCTCTCTGTCCTCCTCTCCCTGTCAAAATGGGTGCTCCCCAAGGACCTATTCCTGGTCCAGTACTCTTCAATATCTTTACTAATCTATTGTATGCCTCCAGCCCTCGGTCATCCTCGTCCAATATGCTGATGACTCTACAGTCATTACCATTGCAGATACTCTCTCTGACCTAACTTCTATAACTCAGACATCCTTTAACTCACTTGAAACCTGGCTGTCTAACAACTAGCTAATTCTGAATCCTAAAAAACTAAACTCATACTTTTCCTTCCCAAAAATCTAAACCACCTTAAATCCACTATCCACTCTCTAAATAACAGACTTATCTTAGCTGAACCCAACACAAAACTTCTAGGTGTCATGACAGATGACAAACTGAAATTTGATTTACATGTTAATAATTGCATTAAGAAAACCCATCAAAAACTTGGCCTCTTATACAGAAACAAAAAGTTCCTAACTAACAAAGCTAAAGTATCCCTCTCTCATGCCTGTCTATTAACAGGCCTATTGTATATCTCTCAAATCCTCACAAACCTTCAAACTTCTCTCCTAACTAAGCTAGAAACTACAAATCCAAACCACAAAAGCCCCTAAACAAAGGTAACCAAACAATACAAATGAAAAATCACTGTAAGAAGAGAAACTCCACACTCAAAATAATATGTAAAAACCTTTATCCACAAAGGGTATAAATCCACAGACAAATACATGTAAAAATCCAAAGAAGAAGGTTAAGCACTTTCGACCATGGAAGTATGATCTTCATCAGAACACCCTACACAAAAAACATCATCTTTAAATACTGATTCAATAATGCAATCAACCAATTAAAAATCAAATGCTATGGTAGCTATCTAAAATGTTTTTCCAAAAAATTTTTAAAGACACACTGTCAATGCTTAAAACTATGAACTACACTTTTCATTTACACTTATCATACTGACATTTTTTATTAAGAACTACTTTATTATTAACATGATTGTTCAACCCAGGTACGCATTTAATAGAATTTGCCATTTAAACTCCAAAACTCTAACTCAATTTCTTTGTCACCATTGAACTCACGGGGTATAAAATCAACCACCTTGAACAAATACTTGTTGTTGTTACACTCTAAAGAATGCCTTTCCAAAGCATTGTCTACATTACCAATCCTAATAGCATAACATGCTCATACATCCTCCTTTTAAGTTGCCTACTAGTCTTTCCTATAAAACATGAAAAACAGGCACTGAGCTAAATATATGACAAAAGTGGAATCACAGGTAAATTTTCCTGGAACTTGCCAGACCTTGTTGCTTGAAGGGACCTCAATAGAAGAACCTTCTCCTATATACTTACAAAAGTTACAGTTGTAACATTTAAAGGTACCCCACATACCCCAGTTCATTTCCATGATTATTTTCCAAGTCTTTAAAATTTCTCCCCCTTTTGTTAATAAACATGGGTGATGATCCTACCAAAGTCTATAACTTGTTGTTGGATTTGAGTATTCTCCAGTTGTTCCTAATAATATTTTTAATGTTGCCACTGTCAACAGTAAACACCAGTGGCATAGAAATGGACCAATCTTGTTCTTGTAAAATATTAATATTTGACATTTCTTGAACCATACAACTTTCAATATTGGTTTTAGTAATGGTCCCAGGATAACCTCTCTTTTTAAATGTGTCATTCAACTCACTAGTGTAACGATCCAACATTGTAACATCCGTGGTAAGTCTCTTCAACCTAACTGCTTGTCCCTTTACAATATTGTGCTTGACATAATGAAACAAATGCATGCCTCATAGACAACAACAATCTCCACAGCAGAAAAAACTACGAGGATACCATGAATGGTGAAATAAGTGCAATACGGCGGCAACAACAACTAAGAATATATGAAGTTTATTAAAATAATAAAATAGTTAAGTGCTTTCATCTAAAATACATAGACTTCATCAGAACCCATTCTGATGAAGTCTAAGTATTTTAGATGAAAGCGCTTAACCATTTTATTATTTTAATAAACTTCATACATTCTTAGTTGTTGTTGCCGTATTGCGCTTATTTCACCATTCATGGTATCCTCGTAGTTTTTTATGCTGTGGAGATTGTGCTTGCCATAAGTGGGGTGCATGCTAATGTAATGAAGCAGTGTGTTGCTAGCCACATTTTGATAACTAATCACAAAACCCAATGAATGACTATTCCCATCTTTAACAACTTCTAAATCCTAAAAGGGAATCTTGCACAAGTTGTAAGAATGAGAAAACTCCAAAAAAGAGGTGCCACTATTCAAACCAGGTATAAACTCATCCAGCTCTTTGTTGGTTCCCTTCCATGCAAACAATAGGCCATCAATAAACTGATAATACAAAGAGACTTTTTTCCAACCCACTAAGGTGGCAAAAATCTTGGTTTTAAACCTGCTGCCACAAAGTAAGCTAAGCAGCAGGTGTGTTTCATAAACTCGGTACTAACTATCATAATTTTAGCAATGAGCCTCCCATTTGCACACAGCTTAACTATACACAAACAGGGAAACAGGGACAGCAGAAGAAATGTGTATCTTATGTGTGCAAACACTTTGTAACTATTGCACAAACCCGCTGCTCACTGTTGCGCTAAGCAAAGTAAATAATATGTATTACTTTTGTTTACTGTCCATTTAGTCTTCATGCCATGAAACTACATATGGAAACATAAAAAATGAAGGCCCTATCTAAGAAAATGTTGCATATTTCAATGCAGCCATCTGTTACCTCCCCCATGCACTGCAACCATGGTCTCTCAGTACTTGTTCACAAATATATCAGCTACACTACATAAATTAATAAAAAATGTTGTGTTATATACCATGCACATCATTAGAATAGCAATACACATTTCGATTTTCAAATACTTGTAGAAATGCGGACACCTGTTTGCATATAGTTTTTAAAGCTGTCTCTTAAACTATATCTACACATTGGAACACAACCACCACATACTGCACATTGTACACTAATCAATATGGTAATATACAGAACTTGAAATATCTTGAGAGTTGAACACGCCTACATATCCATTTCATGCAGGCCCTCCTACATCTTCTCTCCAACATGCAGTGCTGATGTCATCCACCAAATGTTGTCCTTCAGGCTTGTAAAAGTCATACTTGTGCTGTGGCACTTGCATGAAATACTCAATTCTCTAGTCTGTTTACTTAGATAGGGGTTCTGTTCTCACTACAGTCAACTGGAAGATGTGTGTGTGTGTGTGTGTGTGTGTGTGTGTGTGTGTGTGTGTGTGTGTGTGTGTGTGTGTGTGTGTGTGTGTGTGTGTGTGTGTGTGTGTGTGCATGCTTATCTAGTCAAAGGAGCATAAATGTGTATCCAACAGTTACCCCTCCAATCTCATGGGCTGACAATATTTTGACACTTGCACATGCCTACAGATCCATGTCATGCAAGCCTCCCAACATCATCTTGCCAACATGCAGTGCTGATGTCATCCATCATAAGTTGTCTTGCAGCCTTGTAAAAGTCAGACTTGTGCCATGACGCTTGTGTAAAGTACTGAGTTCTCTAATCTGTGTACTTGGATAGGTAGGGTTCTGTTCTCACTGCAGTCAACTGTGAGGTGTGTGTGGTTGTGCACTTGCTTGAAATTAGAGAGATCATTTGATACCTGCATTTCAGACACTACTATTACTATCTTACTCTCACCAGACACTACTGATGTCATCATTTATAAATTGTTGTCTGACAATCTCCAAGTCAGACTTGTAATGTGGCACTTGTGTTATATACAGAGGCCTCTAGTCAATGTAGATAGGTAGGGTTTCTGTTCTCACTGCAGTCAACTCATGTGAGGAAGTGTGTGTTTGTGCACTTGCTTGACATTGCAGAGAGCATTTTAAACCAGCAAGTGGGACTTTGCTATTACCATTTTCTCCTCACCAGACACTCATGATGTCATCACCTATAAACTATTGTCTGACACTCTCCAAGTCAGGCTTGAGCTGTGATGCTTGCCTTAAATACCGAGTTCTCTAGTTGGGGTGCATACGTAGGGCTTCTGTTCTCACTGCAGTCAGTTGTGGTGTGTGTGTTTGTACATGTGTTTGACATTAGAGACAGCATTTTACAGCAGCATGTGGAACACTGCTATTACCATTTTCTAGTCACCAGACATTTCTGATGTCATCACATATAAACTGTTGTCTGACACTCTCCATGTCAGACTTGATCTGTGGTGCATGCATTAAATATGGATGTCTCTAGTCAGTGTAGAAAGATAGGTAGGGGTTCTGCTCTCACTGCAGTCAACTGTGGTGTGTGTTTGTACACTTGCTTGACATTACAGACAGCATTTTACACTAGCATGTGGGACCCTGCTATTACCATTTTCCCCTCACTAGACTCTGCTGATGTCATCAGCTATAGCTGATTTGTAGATGTGCAGTATTCCCCTCAGGGCATGGTCGGAGACTGGCCTGTAGGCCAGGCACATGTCATCTCATCCTATACAATACAGATTACAGTGACAAGGCTTTCAATCTATCCACATACATCATGGCATGTTATGTAGGGCCTGTATTTTCTTAATGAGAAATCATGGACCTGTTCTATATGGATACTAGTAATATCCCAGTTGTTAGTGATATATCTATGTCGGTAACATCTGTTAGATGTCCTTAAAGAGGTCATGGAGGGTATGCATGATGACAACACTATCATCTTATGGAATTTGACCAGGCCAAAGCATTTGACACAAATCCACACTGAGGCATTCACTCAACACTATTAGATGTGGTCATAAACATCTATATCACCAAGTGGGTAGACTACTGGATCACATATGTGGCATCTAAATATGTTGAAATGTGTGAAGTGACCTATATCTCTGGTCCAATGATCAGTTTCATACATCAGGGCTGTCTGCTAGGCCCTTTCCTGTCCATTAAGTCACAGACATCAAGAATGACATACACATACAGTATCCAAACAGCTGTCTGCAGAGTTACAGATTGTGGGTAATCATTGACTCCAACTGTAATATTAGTATAATACAGACAGTATCAACACACACCAAATATTGCTGCCACAGCCATGACAACATATGAGATGAAACAAGAACATGGGGGATTTGTTACATTATGAAAACAAATGCACAAACCAAGCATAATGCAGCCATCACACCCTATCAACAGACCAATTGGTATGTGATCTGTGTCATGGGGTAAATGGTATATGGAACATTCACCAGCATGTGGCCACAGTGGTGACTACTCCCTTGTATGTAACACAACTACTGAGCATGTGCTGGACATCCACATTAAAGGCACTAGTACCTCCATAGCTTACAGCCTTCATCACTTCAATAACTGAGTACAATGCACCCTTCTTCATGCATCTCCCTACACATCTTCCAGTGTTGTGTAACTGAAGTGTACCACCTTTCCACAATGAGCTGTCACACATCTTACGGCTATATCTAGGTATTATCTTTGCTGCGTAACCATTACTGTCTGATGGTGCGGAACACCCATCAAGGTGTTACACCAGATGCATGTGTGATACCTGTTCCAGTGTTGCACACAGTACATACATAGCTGACAACATTGATGGCATGGATTACATTTGTGAGAGTATGGTTTGTGTCATTTATATATATATATATATATATATATATATATATATATATATATATATATATATATATATATATATATATATGCCATGCACACCAGTCAACTAGCCTGTAGTAATCCTACTGTCACATACAGGTATAACAGTGTCCCTCCTAACACCAGCAGCACATGTCAGGACAGTGTGGTTGATTGCCCTCATAGATTGCTGATATGCAATAATAGTTGTACAAGTGTGTTCACGCAGAACCATCTATGATCACTCAGAATTGTATATGCTGTGTCAGAGACATGGGATTAATAGTGGTATCGTTATGATATTGTCCATGATTATTCTTCTTTTACTGTTGTCATGAGCCTGTAATTGTGTCCCACTTGTTGGAGACCTCTGCTGACATTACACTCATATTCAGGCAAATCAGTTCAGATATGCACCCAATACTAATTGTATATAACATCCCTGATAGATGTCCTCTCCATTCTTCATGTCAGGATGCTTCTCTCACAAAGACATCTTCTGCATTATTATGCCACCTTGTCTGACAGTCACATAATATACATTTGCACTGTGAAGTCCATACTGAACCATGTTGATATGCGATTAGTGCTCCTGCTACAACTGTCTTCCATTTACATGCCCTCATCTGCTGTACATTATGATGTTTTAGCTATCCTTTAACCCTGTGTTTATTAGTACGATTCATCTGTGTGTCCCTATTCAATGCACACACTTCTCCTGACTGTTTATTTTAAATGCCAGTCCATCTACCCTTACAGAACATTTATATAACTTTTGTACAAAATACCTGGAATGGGATATCACAATGCTCTGCACTGTATACACCAGGCATGGGCAAACTACGGCCCGGGGGCCACATGCGGCCCGTTAAACGTTTTGATTCGGCCCGCCAAACTTGAAAAAATTTAATAAATTAACCTTGTTAATGTTTTATTTCCCCTGCAATTCTGATGTTTCCTCACTAGATGGCACACTCTAGATATATTGGCTTTGTTGAGGTGAAGCGTAGGCCTATTACTCCACGTTTGCACTTTACCCTTTGACCCACCGCCCCTCTATGAAGATGAGCGGACCCAAGAAAAGGAAAGTGGACAGAGAATGTCGAGTGTTCAATAAGGAGTGGACAACTAAATATTTTTTCACTGAACACCGATCATCTGCTGTTTGCCTGATATGCCAAGAAACTGTGGCGGTTTTTAAAGAGTATAATATTAGCCGTCACTTTGCCACAAAGCACGCTAATTATGCTAGCAAGCTCTCAACAAAAGAACGGAAAGCTGCTGCTGAGAAGGTGGCAGCTAATTTGAAGGCTCAGCAAAGTTTTTTTCACCGTCAAACTGCCATTCAAGAGTCAAGTACCAAGGCCAGTTTTATGCTTTCATTCAAAATAGCAAAGGCCAGCAAACCACTGTCTGAGGGCGAGTTTTTAAAAGAATGTATGGTAGAGACAGCAGGTATTTTGTGCCCGGAGACCAAAGACAAATTTGAGAAAATCAGTTTATCACGGCGGACAGTGACTCGCCGTGTGGAACTAATAGATGAAGATATCACCAGCAGATTAAACAAAAAGGCGAAGTCATTCACTTTTTATTCTTTAGCACTGGATGAAAGCAACGATGTCAAAGACACTGCTCAGCTCCTCATTTTTATCCGAGGAATCAACAAAACTTTTGAAATAATGGAGGAGTTTTTGACAATGGAGTCTCTGAAAGGACAAACACGGGGAGAGGACTTGTTTGAATGGGTGTCTGCTGCCATCGAAAACATGAAGCTTCCCTGGAGTAAGCTTGTTAACGTCACCACAGATGGATCTCCGAATTTAATGGGAAAAAACGTTGGCCTGCTGAGGAGAATCCAGAATAAAGTGAAAGATGAGAACCCTGACCAGGATGTCATTTTCCTCCACTGCATCATCCACCAGGAATCTCTATGTAAATCGGTGTTACAGCTGAATCATGTTGTGAATCCTGTGGTGAAACTCGTCAACTTCATACGCCAGACGGGACTTCAGCACCGTCAGTTCATTGCGTTCCTGGAGGAAACTGATGCGGATCACCAGGACCTGCTTTATCACTCCCGTGTCCGCTGGTTGAGTTTGGGCAAAGTGTTTCGAGTGTGGGAGCTCAAAGAGGAGATTGGCGTGTTTTTGGAGCGGCAGGGGAAGACTGATGAATTTCCTGAGCTGAGCAACAAGAGCTGGATGTGTGACTTTGCGTTTGCTACGGACGTATTTTCACACTTGAATGAGCTCAACGTGAAACTGCAAGGGAAGGAGCAATTTGTGCATGACATGTACACAAACGTGAAAGCCTTCAAATCCAAGCTGGCTTTATTCTCCAGGCAGATTTTGAACAAGTCATTCACTCATTTTCCTAGACTAGCCACGCTGAAAGAGGCCGGAGCAAAAGTAAAGAAATATAGTGAGTCACTGGATGCACTGCACGGAGAATTCTGCCGTCGGTTTTTGGATTTCAACAAAATTGACAAGTCACTTCAATTGGTGGCCTTTCCTCTGTCACAAGACCCCGAAACAGCTCCAGAGGAGCTTCAGCTCGAACTGATCGACCTTCAGTCCGACCCTGCCTTAAAAGAGAAGTTCAGCTCTCTGAAACTAAATGACTTCTATGCTTCACTCAATGATGCCGCGTTTCCAAATCTAAGGCGAAAAGTGCAGATGATGTTGGCTTTGTTCGGCTCTACCTTCATGTGTGAACAGACCTTCAGCGTCATGAACATCAACAAAGCCAGCCACAGATCCAAGTTAACAGACCTACACCTCAGATCCATCCTGAGAATCGCCACAACAAAACTAACTCCAGACTTTGATGCGCTGGCTAAAAAAGGAGACCAACAACACTGCTCCCATTAAAATGTGTGTGTCTCTGTGATACGCACGTTGTTAAAATAAGCAGTGCGCGCAGATCAAATATAACGCTTCACAGACTGACTTGCTGCAACTGTTTCGTCCTTGCACTGGTGATTGTTGACTTTTGACACCGAGAAAGCAAATTGAATAAAAGGAACAGGACAAGTACATCTGCATCTCCTACCGTTTTGAAAAAAAAAGACAGTCAGGAGGAGAGTGATGGTGATATCCTGAAGGATAACAGAACTTTCAGTGCTTTAAAATAAAATGGTCATTTATTTGATTTTCAGTGTTTAAAGACTCATTTCGAAGTCAGAGATTTTATTGTAAAGCTTTTCTTCATTTTCATTGGAAATTAAAGCACATGTTTTCTCCATATCCCAAGATGTGTATTTTTCCCCCAATGAGGTGATGTTTTCAAAGCATGCCATCTATCTGCTCCTGTTCCGGCCCCTTTGTCAAATGTTAGAATTCACTGTGGCCCACGAATCAAAAAGTTTGCCCACCCCTGGTATACACTGTCCTGCACTGTGTTTGGACCATATCATACCACTCAACTGTACCGAATTCCTCAATATTTACCAGTTTTAAGGTCAAAATAATGGGGTGCCACTCATTTCTAAGTGGCCCCTTCAATTCATGATTTTTTTTTGTTATTTTTATTTAAAATTTTAAGTTATGTCTAACATTAGCTTCATGAGACAGTGCCTGGCTGCCTGTCAGTCAGACTGGGAGACTGGGGGGGAGGCAGGACTGTCAAAAAGATAGCAGTAAGCAATTAAGTAGTGTTTGAAACAAGCCTAACACTGTCTGTAACACTCCATATTTCCCCACAAGTGATGTTTTTATGGTGCTGTCATGTTTGTGTGCGGAGAAGATGGTTTACTAGTGTATCACTATATTACACAATCATGCCACTTTATTTAATTATAAAGTAAATGCTACTTGTAGGATTGCCAAGCTAAAATGGTATGATACAAGTTATTAGTTGTAATGTCATTTATTACTCCATCCTGCACACACATTACTTGTTTATTGTCAGTTTTCAGTGTATCTCACATTATCTTTTATTTGGCTTGAAGACTGCTCTCACTTGGTTGTGGGTTATGGGTACTAATATGAGTATTTTAAACAGACAGGATAAAGCTAAAGCAGAGTTGTGGAAATATCCCAGACAAAACCCTTACAAAACTAAAAGGGAACATTCAGTGTTGAAATAATGTAGATGCTTCTGCCCATGCATATATGAAACTGGGCACTTTAAGTGCATACTACATTTGAATCACATAATATAGTTAAGCAAAGAGTAATAAAATGGATGGGTGCTGGGTGGGCACTTTAGTTTACATAACTGTTGATCCTGTTCATAAGTGCAACAAAGTGAAAAATTCCATAAAACTGAGTACAGCCACTGTCACTGTATAGCTTTGCCTGTACTCAGAATTACATCATCACCTTTGATGCTCTTGTTTGTTCCAGCATATAGAAGCTGGGAAAGGGCTGGATGTGGAGATGCAGAGTATAGCTATTTTACAAAGCAATGTTAGAATATGGAGGATGAATGTCTGGTAAGGTGTCACTATAACAATCGTATCTTATATGCAGATATGATTGTTGCCAAGTCATATGTCTGTTTCAGTAAACAGGTATTTAAAAATAAAGTCAGCAGTCAGTCCATGAAATGAGCATGTATTTCTGACTTGAGCTCAGTCTCTGTGAGTTGTATCTACGTGGCTGATCTTTATTTCAGTTAGGTTTTCTTTGTTTTGGTTTTGCTCCATAGAAGTTTTTTTTTTCACTAGTTTCTGATACTTCTATATAATTGGTTTCCTTTATTGTTTGTCCTAACCTGCTGCTGGGATGTCAGATTTTCTTGATTGTCATTGTTAGACACCTGATTGCCTTCTAATTAAGTAACAAAGAAATGAACACCCCTCGCTATTTTTGTGGCAGTGTTGTTAATCATTAGTTGTAGCTTTGCAGATAAAGTCTTAAAACTTATTCTGAACTTTCCTGAGACTAATGATGGCTTTGTTTTTACACTATCTTTTTTCTTTTCTCTTATCCACCTGTCCTGTAATGTGCTACCCAATTCATATTTTGAACCATTGTATAATGAATAGTCTTTTCAGATATGTAGTGGCTTTGTGCAATGATTGCAAAGAATTAGGCTCGAGATAGTACCATAGCTCTAAATCTCACAGAACAAGAAATCTGGACAAAGCCAAAAATAATGGTGGGACAAAGGCCCACAAAATAGGGACAGATTTTAAATATTGCTCCTGTAAACTCAGATAGTTGATAGAATAACAGGTTTTGCATTATTATGTTATTTTCTGAGAGATGTGAAGTCTGAAATTCAAATGTCTTCCATTTATTATTATTTAGTCTTCACATTGGCATCCCACAATTCCATTTGAGACGGTGGGGTTACACAATTATGTATGCAAATTTTATGTTAAACATCGTCCTGATTTTTGGCCAGTTGTACCTACTTTTCATGGGGCTTTGTTCAGATTTTTTATGTTTCCAGGTTGAGGGGTATGGACCATATACATTACTATAAAGGAACCCTAGTAATCCTTGTGGCATTCTGAGCAATCCCACTAACCTAGTTTTCTGTACTGTAAACAGGTTTGCTATTTGTGTCATTTTACATGCCATGAAAGTGCACTTGTTTACGTTTAAACGCACTGTGAGGCATGAATATGTAATAACACTGTTGTTCACACCGTGTAAACATGTAAACTCCATGTAGGCTTCATGTGAAGCTTACATGGAATTTATTGAATCCCACAGAATAGGTTTTATCCTTTCTTTGGTACCCAGATATAACTAGGACAGCATTAAGCAATCATATTAGAATACAAAGCCTACATGGAGTTTATTGAATCCCACAGGATATGTTTTATCCTTTCATTGGTACCCAGATATAACTCAGACAGCATTAAGCAATCATATTAGAATACGTGATGATACATTTTATTTTCCTTATATTGCAGATCATGCTTTGGCCTCAAGTATTAAAGTGCTAGTTCACTGGCTAGATAATTCAAATTCAGCAAACTGGAAAGAATTGCATAGAGCCGTATACAACACCAAGAAATTTAGAATTCCAAACCAATACTTTAATTTTTAAAATAATAACATATTATGGGTAATAAATTATTATTTATTCTATTATTTTCTTGTCCAACAAAATCAGATTATTGTAACATGATTTTGGAGAACATTTTCAAACATGTTGTATACTAATATCCAATATTAAAGGAAGGAATATTTACTTTATCTCCAAATGTTATTACAATGGGACTTACAGAAAGGTCTAATGTTGAAAGAATAATTAACATTATCAAAACTTTATAAAATAGTATTGTCATATAGATATATTATACAAAAGTCAGTTTAACAAAATGTGAGTTAAATTATTATCTTGTTTTAATACACACAAAATGCTGTCAAAAGGATAAATGGTTCACTTATTATCCAAATAATGTCCAAGCAGCACATACATAAAGTGAACCAAAGCAACAGGCAGCTTGGTAAAAACAAAAAAGGTTTTAATAAAATTAGTCCAGTACAAAAGCCCTTGTAAGCAGTTTCACAGTAATGTTGCTACTACTTCATCAGGGAAAAAACTTCAACAACAGTTCTCATTAAGTAATCAAATAAAAATCACATGATCTTCCAACAACATATTCAATCGCCATGGTAACTAATTGGCTTTATGTTTCTTAAAGGCAGAGATCAATATGTATCACATAGGAGTGCTTGCACCTATCTACATAATGCCCTTTTTTTTAATACAGGTTTCAGTGGAAAATATGCAGGTAAAGGATTGAATGATAATTTTCCACTGAAACCTGTATTAAAAAGAATGGCATTATATAGATAGGTACAAGAACTCTTGTTGTCTCCAGACAACTTATCACTGGCATGCTGTTATTCCCACTTGCTATCTTCCCCACCTTTTGTTCCCCACATTATTTCAGTGGACTTTTGTATGCTACATGGCCCCTCTGGTTACATTTAAAACACATAAACCCTGATCCTGGCCATATACCTGAACTAGTGGCTTCTCCTTTTACTGGTGGACACTGTTGGGGTGGTTTAGGCTGCCCACCATGAAATCCCTTATTTCCATGTGCAGCACAAGGTATCCTGTTCTTGTACAGTGGTGTCCTGCTTGCCAAGTAGAGATCCTCTTTTCTCCCCAGCTCATCTGCAGAGTTACACTGCCTGTCTGCCAACCAGATTCTCATGTCCTCAGTAAAAGTGCTAAGAGCTTGTTCCCTTACCAAAAGGTCTTTTCAAAAGTAGTGACCCAACACCCACTCACCCATCTATGAAAATAAGTGCTTAGCTCAGCAATATAATCACATACTCTTTCATCTGACCTATGTCTATGCTCACAATTTTTTTTCTGTAAGCTTCAGGTGCTAACTTAAAACATTCCAATAAACATTGTTTAACCTTTTCAGAATTTAAACTTAATCTTGTAAAAATTTAAACAATCAGTATCTTAGAAAGATCAGTTGCAGTTTTACCATGGAGCAAGAGGGTCAAGAACTGTACCTAGAGCACTTGGTCAACATCATAATGTTTACATACTCTTTCGAATATATGAATAAAACTATCAAATTATTATCACCTTCTGGATACTGTGAAAGAAATTTACTGACCTTTGTTGCTTATGAGGTTCAGTTATTCCCTTCCCCATTACCTCCATGCTCCTGTCTCAGAGTCAGCATGTCTCTCTCTTGTTGATGCTGCTTCTCATTTTCAGTGGTCTCCAAATGCCAAAGTCTCTCTGCCAGTTCTAATTCCATGCATTTTGTCTCCAATTCAAGTATTGTTAACTCCAAATGGGTTTTTAAGTCTTCTGAGGAAGAGGTGAACTGTCCTGTTTCTGAGGGCTGAACATCCCTATCACCAGACTGGTTGTCTTCCTGGTTGCTGGTCTGTGCTGCAGCTACAATTAAGGCTAAAATCATTTCTTCTTTAGTCAGGTTGGCATGCACCAGTCCACTGGATTTGCACACCTTAGCCAACTGGTTCACTGTCAGCTTGCCATAATCCTCTGCTAACATCTTTTCCTGCTTTCTCTGACTAAACTAAACTAAAAAATAGATAAATAAAACTGTTGTGAAAAATAAAACTCTGTATGTTCACCTTGTTGCTGCTGAGAGTACACACAAATGTAGTGACAACTGCTTACAGGCTACATAAGTTTAATTAATATCCACACCACTTCTCACCAATATGTGACATCCCTGCACTGGGCCAGTGATCAAGGAGCCTCAATCCTCACTGACACCAGTGGGAATGTTCACTGTGAGAAAAGTAGACACGCATAGTATTTTTAGAAGTAGGCCTCTGCAGCAAGTACAGTTTCCCTTGAAAGCACACAGAGAATGCACACTCCAGTCCTAGGGCTGGGCTTCCTCTTCAGGCCCCAAATATGACTCCCCACTGACCACCATAGAGCTGAGTCCTTAACTGGGTGTTCCAAGCCAAGTCCTCCACCACCCTCTCTTTGAAATCAGTGCTCTTATTGTCCCTGTTCAAAGTAACTGTCACAAATACTCTCGTTGAGATTTGTTTTTCACACAAACATACCCACGTGGGAAAGGCTGGCACAGCTTAACCATTCTGCCACCTCCACCCAGACTATATGGTAGATTTGCTGAAACCAGAGCACCCAAAGGTAGCTACACTAAGGCTCTTACAAGGGTACCCAATTACACTTAATAAAAATAATACTTATACAAATGGTAATATTTAACCAAGCAGCAAGACTTTCAAGAACTTGGAGCCACCATGCCTCTCAAAGGTTAAATATTTTCTAAAAGACTAGCCACAATGAACGGTATAGATATATTTAATAATAAATAATAAAAAAGAAAACATGAAAATATTGAATATCTGTTTACAATAAACATCAGAGTTTCATTCAAAGGAAATATAAAAAATACCACAGATAGAAAGACTCAGACAGATACATAAAAAAACAACATTGAGTTAATCTCACTATATATTTTAACTGACTGAAGAATTACTGCTCCCTAGTTACTTACTAAAGCAAGGCAAAATGAAGTGGATAAGTGTCTAGTCAGGTCCAAAAACAGAGTACACCCCTCATATCTTTCACTAGTATTCAAATAAATTTCAGTGCTGTCTACAGAATGACATCACATCTGGTCACCTGACTCTGGTTCCCACACTATCCTCTCACTAGAAGCTGAACCAGGATCTTGCACTGATTTGTCATAATACACACATAGAACATTAGCTAAGGTTTATTGCAGCATTGGGAAACTGTCAAATGACTCCAACACTTCCACACTTCCTGCAGAAAATAATGAGCCATTTTCTGGCACTCCAGAGTAGCAATTAGTTCACCACTAAGGATAATAGAGCAGGATCCCAGCTTAGACTTTTCACAGACATTACGTCATTGGCTGCATTCTGACCTGTAAGATAAAGTCTTTATGGTCTAAACCAAGTCATTTAATGTCAGGCTATTTTTCTCAAGGTTAGTTGGGCAGAGCATAACCTCTTCCCTTCCAGCATCCTCTATTAAAATATATACATTTCATCAGCTCCAACAACACAGCCATGAATATTTCTACTCTGTCCAGCAGGACCCACTGCAGATACATTTTTAACACAAGCAACTTTACAAATACATTTAACACATTCATCTGTCTAAATTAGATTGATATCCAAATGACATAATTCTTTACAAAACTCCAGCTAGCTATGCTGGCATATATTACACATGCACTGCACTACTCCATCTGGCACAGCTTGCACTTCCTCACATCATCACATCTCTCTCCCCCTTGAAGACTCAAGCTAGCTTCTCAAGTGACACTGGATGAATGTTGCTTGACAGAAATGAGCCAGTCGGGGAGCACATTAACCCATACCCTGTCTTGAGATCCCATCTGCGTTGGCATTGCTGACCCTACTAAAGTGGCAAACTGTCATGTCATATGCCTGCAAATCTAGGCTCCTCCTTAATAACTTGGCATTCTGCTGGCTGTCCCAATGTAGCATTGCTAAGGGATTGTGGTCTGTAACCACAGATAATTTCCTTCCATACAAATAGGGCTGGAGTTTTTGCACTGCCCATACAATGGCTAGACATTCTTTTTCTACAGCCTCATAACATCCCTCTCTGGGTTGGAGTCTATGGGTGAGATATACAATAGGATGCTCTTCTCCCTGTGAGGAAATGTGGCTAAGTACCGTCCCCAACCCATGGTTTGAAGCATCCACCTGCACAACAAATTATTCACTGTAATTAGGACTGGCTAGCACACAACCTTATCTGGCCTGTTTTTCCTAGTCAGGTCTGTGAGGGAAGCATCTATTGTACCTTATTTGGAACAAACTTTCTGTAGAACCCTGCTTTCATCAAGAATGCTCTCATCTTCTTTTTGGTTACAGGAGCAGGCCATGTCTGAATAGCTTCCACTTTAGCAGGTTCTGGCCTGACCTTACCACTCCCAACTCTATGTCCCAGGTAGGAGACCTCTGGCATACCCACCTGACACTTACTGGCCTTAATAGTCAACCCTGCCCTTTGCAATCTGCCCAGGACCTCCCTAACATGATGAAGGTGCTCTTCCCAGGAATGGCTGTAGATGGTAATATGGTCCAAGTAAGCAAGGGCATAATCTCCTACTCCTATTAGGATATGATCTACCAGTCTCTGGAAGGTCGCTCAGCCATTTTTCATCTCAAAGGACATCTTTGTAAACTCTTATAATCTGAAAGGAGTCACAAATGCTGACCTCTCTCTAATGGTGGGAGTCAAGGGCACCTGTCAGTAGTCCTTGGTCAGATCATAGTGGTCAAATACTTAACACAACCCAGCTGCTCTAAGACTTTTTCTGTCCCTGGCATGGGGTAAGCATCTGACTCTGTGTGACTGTTTAGTTTTCTGTAGTCCACACAGGACATGGTGCTGCCATCCTTCTTTGGTCCAGCACCACTCGGGATGCTCAGAGTCTGCTGGACTCCTGGATTACTCCCAGTTCCAACACTTCCTGTAACTCCTCCCTCAGAGTCTGTCTGACTCAACCAGTAAGGAGCCTGTCTGATAGGTCTTTGGGATCCTGTATCCACATGGTGCTGCTCCAGGTGGGTGCAGACAGATGACCCAATGAGCATACCCCCAAACTCCTGTAATACTGCTCAGATTTCTCAAACCTGGGTAGGGGATAGCCACTGGGACATTGCTACCCCTTCCATTGAGGTGTCAGTTCGAGCCTTATTGAGCAGATCAGTCACAAGTTACCCCTCAGACTCTTCCTGCCATTCACTGCAAATACTCAGCACAAGGGCCTCCCTATCATGGTAAGGCTTCATCATGTTAACGTGGCACAGTGTTTTTGCCCCTGCCTCCTGCCTAGCAGTTGTACCATGTATTAACATCACTGACCTTCATTACCACTTTGAAGGGTCCTTCCCAAGCTTCCTGCAGCTTATTGTGTCTGACAGGAATGAGCACCATAACCTGCTGTCCTACAGCATAATCTCAGGCTTGAGCATTCCTGTCATTCCAAACCTTTTTCTGCTGTTGGGCTCCTGTCAGGTTCTCCTGGGCCAAGTCCATGAGCTCCCTAAGCCTTGTCCTGAGGTTTAGGACATAATGCCACAACAGACTCCTTGTAGGATTCACACTCACCATCCCACTTATCATGAATCAAATCCAAGGGCCCCCTTACCCTATACCCATTCAGCAACTCAAAGGGTGAAAAACCTGTGCATTCCTGGGGTACCTCTCTGTATGCAAACAGCAGATAGGGCAAATAAGTGTCCCACTCTCTCTCTTAAACTGATCTGGAAATGTCCTTATTAAGGTCTTCAGTGTAGAGTTTAAACTCCCTACAATACCATTAGTCTAGGGGTGGTAAAGGTTGTCTTTAGGTGCTTCACCCCACAGTACTCCCACAGGCAAGCCAGCAGATCTGACATGAAATTGGCACCTCTGTCATTCAGTATTTCTCTTGGGAAACCTATCTCACTGAAAATATCTAACAAAGCATTTGCCACCTTCTCTGCCTTGATGGAGGACAGAGCCACCGCCTCAGGGTATCTAGTAGCATAATCTACTGCCACCAGGATATATTTCTTCCCTGTGGAACTTTAGGTACTCAGAGGCCCCACAATATCCATAGCTACTCTCTGAAACAGCTCCTCAGTCACAGACAAAGGCATCAAATGAGCTTTGACCTTTTTTCCTGCCTTGCCTACTTTTTGTCACTGTTCACAGGTTCTGCAGTACCCTATCACATCTATTTCAATCCAAGGTCAATAAAAGTTCTGCATAATATGTCTATTGGTATGCTTTATGCCCATATGACCCGTAAAAGGAATGTCACAGGCTATGGCTAGAAGTGCCAGATGATGGTAGGTTCTGGGCAGTACCAACTGCTGTATTATCTCAACCTCTATCCCTCCCTCAGGGTCCACTCTCTATAAAGTAACCCTTTTTTCCAGTATACAGAGTCCCCTTTTACTTAAGAATCAGATGCCTCCTTAGGTACCTCCCTCAAGCCTCATAATGTGGGTTCTGAGAGCTGAGCCTGTCTCAGCCCTACCTTTGTGACCCTTTCCAACTTCCTTTCCACAGGAAGTCTGGTATACTCTGACAGCTGTGCCTCACTGTCAGCCTGGGTACTACCACCCACCTCAGCCCTTAAAGTTACCCTGTCCAGGGAACATCAGTACCTATCAGCAGCTGTGGCTTATCTTCAGGCTCACTGCCACAAGGTAACCCTCTCCCTGAACTAGCCACATCACCAGCCCCGGCTTCAAGTGTGGGGTCTGTCTGGTTCTCTCCCAGGCTACCAGACACACATGCCTGTCTCCAAGCCTGACTGCATGTAACTGCATGCACACAAGGTACTGCATTATCAAAATCATTTCCTATCAAGACATCTGCATGGGTATTCTCAAACACACCTACTTGCTTGCTTGCTTTTCCACCTTCCCAGTCATGGTGACCCCTAGCCAAAGGCATTTTGAATTGGATACCTCCTAAAGCCCTGACTGGAGTGGACTGCCCAAGCAAGTACTGTTCCTATTTAACCACTGCAGGCTTCACAATGGTTATGTCAGGGGCTGTGTCTCTCTTGGCAGTGGCCTGTTTTCCATCCACTTAGATAGGATACAAAATGTGTTGATAGTTTCGTACCCCTGTTGTTTCCAGACAGTTTACTACTGGCATGCAGTTATTCCCACTTGCTGTCTCCCTCATCTTTTGTTCCCCACCTTGCTTCAGTGGACTTTTGCATGTTACATGGCACCTCTGATTACATTTAAAACATCTAAACCCTGATCCTGGCCATATACCTGAACTAGTAGCTTCTCCTATTACTGGTGGACTCTGTTAGGGTGGTTTAGGCTGCCCACCATGAGTTCTCTTATAACCATGTGCAGCACTGAGTATCCTCTTCTTGTGCAGTGGTGCCCTGCTTGTCAAGTAGAGATCCCCTTTTCTCCCCAGCTCATCTGCAGAGTTACGCTCCTAGTCTGCCAACCAGATTATCATGTCCTCAGGCAAAGTGCTAAGAGCCTGTTCACTTACCAAAAGGTCTGCCAGCTTTTCAAAACTGGTGACCTGACACCCACTTACCCACCTATGAAAATAAGTGTTTAGCTTAGCAATATAATCACATACACTTTCATCTGACCTATGTCTATGCTCATGATTTTTTTTTTCTGTAAGCTTCAGGTACTAACTTAAAACATTCCAATAAACATTCTTTAACCTTGTCATAATTTAAACAATCAGTATCTGGCAACTTAGAAACAGCAGTTACAGCTTTACCATGGAGTAAGGGGTTCAAGAACCATACCTAGAGTGCTTGGTCAACATCATACTATTTACATACTCTTTCAAATTTATAAATAAAACTAAAAAAAATTATCACTTTCTGTATTCTGTGGAACAAATTTACTGACCTTTGTTCCTTATGGGGTTCAGTTATTCCCTTCCCCAATACTTCCATGTTCTTGTTGAAGAGTCAGCATTTCCCCTCACTTGTTGACACTGCTTCTCATTTTCATCATCCTCCAAATGCAGCAGTCTCTTTGCCAATTCTAATTCCATAAGTTTTGCCTCCGGTTCAAGTCCTTAGCTGGGTGTTCCAACCCAAGTCCTCCACCACACTCTCTGTGAAATCAGTGCACTCATTGTCCTTGTTCAAAGTAACTGTCACACGCACTCTCTTTGAGATTTGATTTTTACACACACACACACACACACACACATGGGAAAGGCTGGCACAACTTAACCACTCTGCCACCTCCACCCAGACTATAAGGTAAATCTGCTGCCACCAGAACAGCCAAAGCCAGCCATGTTAAGGCTATTACAAGGGTACACAAGTACACTTAGTAAAAATAATAATGGTAGTGTTTAACTAAGCAGCAAGACTTTCAGGAATTTGGAGCCACAGTGCCTCTCAAAGGTTAAATATTTTCTAAAAGACTAGCCATAATGAAAGGTATAGATATCCAAAACGAAATGCTGAATCCGGACTAGCCAGAAAACCAAGAAACACTGAAATGCTTGAACGGTTCACACTTTGGATGCCAGAAAAACGACAAAAAAAGATTGTATTTAGCGCTTTCTTCCACTTTATTCATACCATGGACTTCCTCAGAAAAACGGGAACTCTCCCATGTTCCCGTTTTTATACCTTACAGGATGTGATGTCATATTAATCTCATACTTTTTGTATTTTTCTTTTTTACTTTTTTACCTTATTGTTAAAAATTCATCATTTGTATATATAAAAAAAAGAATTAATACATTATATTAAACATCTTCTTATTACTTGTATCAAAATAATACAAAAAATAAAAATCTATTATGTAAATAGCAAAATAGTTGTATAACCATTGTTTATACACAAAAAAAGTGTCGTATTGATGCTTCCACTCTCTCTAGACATACACACTCCATAAAATACATTTACATTCACATTCATACGTAAATACAATCTTTTTTTGTCGTTTTTCTGGCATCCAAAGTGTGAACCGTTCAAGCATTTCAGTGTTTCTTGGTTTTCTGGCTAGTCCGGATTCAGCATTTCGTTTTGGAGTTCTAAAACGGTTTGACGTGGTTTGGTAACCTGATGGCGACAGAAATTCTCTCCCAGGATGATTTGTTGGAAGTTTCCATTTACCCGACGCCAGGTATAGACGGAGCTGTGCGAGCTGAAGAGCGGAAGCAGTCTAAGGCGTCGGAAGAAGTACTACTAAGGAAAATCACTGAAATAGTGAAGAATGTCCTAATGAGTGAATCCACTGTGAGCGGGATGATAACAGCTGGTAAAACTCCCTGTGACAAAGCTTCTGATGATCGAAATAAACAAGGTACTGAAAATAATGTTCTACCTGTTTCTAATCATACAGTTACAGGAATTGATTTAAAGAGCAATAGTGGTGCGGATATGGTCATGGAGGCTGGTGGTAACTTTACGGGGAAGTACACAGGAGACCTTTGGGGGTTTGTATGTTCGGAAACGGAGAATCCGTTTAAGAATGTGCAACTGATGCCTACGTTCAATGGAACATACACTGTGAACGTAGATAGAATGCAGGAATGCAAAAAAGCCGTTTTTGATTTGGAACGGCTTGTGCTTAGGCTAACAACTTTGCGTTTGGAAGTTTCCTATTTAAACGAGTGCATCGTAAGGAACATTGTACCCCAAGGCCTCAGGACAGCAAAATTTCCAAATTGTGTAGTACCTGGTGACGAGCTAAGTAAAACATTAATCAACTTGTATAATGAGGCTGGGATTTCTATGATGCGGGTACTGGTCAATCATTATGAGAAAGAACTGGTAACAATTACTGAAGACATAAAAAAGTTAGATGAGAAAGTGAAACAATATAGTTGTTTCTCTCAGTTTTTACCTTTATACAATAGTATAGAGGTCAAGTCTAACAGGGATAAAGCTACAATAATAATCAGAAAGCAAAATAAAATGAGAAGGGACATATATGCTTACACTAATAATGAAGCATATATAAGTACTATCAATGATCAGAATGTCCCTCGAGGTCACCCAATAACAAACAGAGAAGAAAGTGATCAGAGGTTTTCTTCCGATAATGGTGGTGAAATAAGAAATGAGGGCGTTGACAATGACGTTAGAAACTGTGACACTTTGACTCCCATGGCTCATAGCAGCAGTAGTAGTACTGTGCAGGTAGCAGAAACAAATAAGAATAAATTCAGTAATGGAAATAACAACAGTGGAAACACATCCAGTACCAGTTTTGCTGACGTTGTAGTTTCCAATAATAATGCCCCTTTTCAAGGGAACCAGGGCAACATGAAAAAGACTACCAGGTGGTTCAATTCGACCCAATACAAGGGCAAACAGAAGGGCAAGAACAAGAAGAAGTGGTGAAAGAACTTGTTGAGACTGTTGATAATGATTTTTCCATGACTGTTATTAATATGAGTGAAATCAACCTTACAGCTCCTTGTGCAGATGTACTAAAGAAAGGTTTTAATTTTATACCTTCTAATAGAGTTCAAACAGGAAACTTACTTGTGGAGTTTAGGTTGTTTTTGCGTAAATTAAATCTAAAATACATCATGAAGGACGTAAATTTGCCTAGTAATAACAGGGATCATAGGTTTAGGAAACCGAGTACTTTTAACCCCCCATTAATTAATACCCTACAGGTGTTCCAGAAAGTTTGTGAAAACAAGTTTAGAAGTATGATAGACAAAAACATAATAGATAATCTAACAAACAATGAACGCAAAGCCCTGGATGACTTAATAAAATCTAAAGACATCAGGGTAATGAAAGCGGACAAAGGGGGAAAAGTAATAATCATGAATGTATTTGATTACAATAATGCTATGGTCACACTATTAGGGGATGAGCACAATTATTGTAAAGTCAGTTTGGAAAGTGTATTGAGAAGTTACAGGAGAATAAATACTACACTATTTGACATGTTTTGTCAGGGAGAGTTAGATAAAGAGGACTATGATTTTATGTTAAATGAACATCCAACTATTGGAACTTTCTTTGGAATACCAAAGTTACAGTATGGAATGAGTGATTTGAGCTTTAGACCTATAGTGTCTGCGAAAAACTCCAAGACTGAGAACATTTCCATTTGGCTAGATAGTGAACTCAACCCGATAGCACAAAAGGCAGAACATTTTTTAAGGGACTCGTGGCATTTATTGGAAATATTAGCCAGGAAAGATATATTATATAACGAAATACATTTTGCTACTTTAGATGTAAAAAGTCTCTACACTTCGATCAACCAAGTGGAAGGGGTTGAGAGTTTAAGACACTATTTGACAAGTAAAACCAATATGGAAGGTTCTAAGATTAACACAATTTGTTCTCTTATGGAGATGATTTTGGACAATAATTTCTTCAGTTTTTTGAGAGATTATTACAAACAAACATCAGGTGTGGCGATGGGAGCTAGAGTAGCTCCTGCATTCGCAAATATATTCATGTCCAACTGGGAAAACGAACATCTAAAATGCCACAACAGTTTTGATAAAGTATTATTATACGTTAGATATATAGATGATTTGTTTTTTGTATGGGGTGGAGACAAAACAGAATTTGAAAGCATGGTGGAAGATCTGAATAAAACAACTAGTTCCCTGACATTTAAAATCAGTGGATATGGGAAAAAAATAGACTTTCTAGATGTAACACTGTATTTTGAAGGGGAAAATCACATCTTACAAAGCAAAATATATAGGAAACCATGCTTTACAAATCAATATTTACATAAGGAAAGTTTACATCCACAACATATGAAACGA
The DNA here is from genome assembly GCF_019279795.1 of Protopterus annectens. Classification (NCBI taxonomy): domain Eukaryota; kingdom Metazoa; phylum Chordata; order Ceratodontiformes; family Protopteridae; genus Protopterus; species Protopterus annectens. The sequence continues at coordinate 925,697,428 of NC_056730.1, forward strand.
AATGTAATCAAAGGGCAAATGATAAGATTAAGTAGATTAACTTCAAATAATGACGTATATCATACGGAATTGCTCTTATTAAGGAAGTTATTTCTGGAGAGAGGATATTCGTTGGTATTTTTGAAAAAATTAGAAAAGGAAGTGGACAATTTAAGATCAGGAGTAGCTAAACCAATACTTTTGATTAAAGGGAACGAATTTTTGGTAGAAAATGCTATAGAGAGTGGAAGTGATTTGGATACAAATGAGTGGAATACAATGTTTCCGCTGCCTATGTGTAATGAGATGTCAGTTATTAGGAGCATTATAGAGACAAATTGGACGATCATTTTGGGTAACAGAGAGCTAATGACGGTTCTAGGTACAAAACCTACTTTTACTTACAAAAACACGAACAATTTGAAAAAGATGTTAGAGTATAAAAGTACCAACAGGGAAACACAGACTAGAATAGTAAGTAACAAAAAGGGAACTTTTTCTTGTAAAGATTGCAAACAGTGTAGATATATTATGAACACGTCCTTTGTAACTTTAAAACATTTGAATAGAACTTTTTGGGCCAAAGAATATAACAATTGTAACAGTGACCATGTGGTTTATTTAGCCACATGTGTCACGTGTGAAAAATATTATGTAGGCAAAACAATAAGATGCTTAAAAAGACGTATATATGAGCATACTCTGGCCATAAAAAACAAAGATGTAAATAATGCATTGGCAAGGCATGCTGTGGTATGCACGGACTTTAAAAAGTTCGAATTCTTTGTTTTAGATAAGCTTGAAAAAGGAGTGTTAAAAGGTGACATCAATAACAAACTTGAACAAAAGGAAACATTGTGGCAGTTGATATTAGGCGCTGATACTTCACCTGGATTAAATGATTCAATAAATATTAAATGTTTCTTATCAAATAGATAAAATGCTTGTGAACACACAATTTTAGAAGTGTTTTGAAGTGATAAAGTAATGAGATACTAGTTCAATGATAAAATAATTCATAGCTACATTTTATGACATCTGTTATAAATCAATGAACAGATGATATTTGTTAAGCAAATAATATAAAATTTGATCACAGTTAGTAAACCATTTACTGTATCAACATTAGTTATAAGTATTAGTAAAGTGTTGAACAACACAATAATTATTCATTTTTTATGTATATGTGTGTGGGTAATTGGTTTTTTAGAGGTATGACTATGTATAGGCTAACGTATGAATGTGAATGTAAATGTATTTTATGGAGTGTGTATGTCTAGAGAGAGTGGAAGCATCAATACGACACTTTTTTTGTGTATAAGCAATGGTTATACAACTATTTTGCTATTTACATAATAGATTTTTATTTTTTGTATTATTTTGATACAAGTAATAAGAAGATGTTTAATATAATGTATTAATTCTTTTTTTTTATATATACAAATGATGAATTTTTAACAATAAGGTAAAAAAGTAAAAAAGAAAAATACAAAAAGTATGAGATTAATATGACATCACATCCTGTAAGGTATAAAAACGGGAACATGGGAGAGTTCCCGTTTTTCTGAGGAAGTCCATGGTATGAATAAAGTGGAAGAAAGCGCTAAATACAATCTTTTTTTGTCGTTTTTCTGGCATCCAAAGTGTGAACCGTTCAAGCATTTCAGTGTTGAAAGGTATAGATATATTTAATAATAAATAATAAAAAAGAAAACATGAAAATATTGAATATCTATTTACAATAAACATCAGAGTTTCAATCAAAGGAAATATAAAAAAACACAGATAGAATGACTCAAACAGATACATCTTCTTCTTCTTTCAGCTGTTCCCGGTTAGGGGTTGCCACAGTGGATCATCTGTCAGCTCATGATTGGCAGTGGAGTTTTACAGTGTTGAGTTGCCAGCCTGGCGCCCAACCTTCCACAGAAGCCACACACATGCACACACTCACACATAGGGCCAATTTAGAACGTCCAATCCACCTACTGCATGTCTTTGGGATGTGGTAGGAAACTGGAGTACCCTGAGGAAACCCACGTGACCACAGGGAGGACATACAGACTCTGCACAGAAGGCACCCCAGCCAAGAATTGAACTGGAGAACTTCTTGCTGTGAGGCGGCAACGTTAATTGCTGTACCACCATGGCCGCCCTACTCAGACCGATACATAAAAAAGAACATTTAGCTAATCTCACTATATTTTTTTAACTTACTGAAGAATTAGTGTTCCCTACTTACTTACTAAAACAAGGCAAGATGAAGTGGATGACTGTCTTGTTAAGTCCAAAAACAGAGTACACCTCTCATATCTTTCACTGATATTCAAATACAATCTCAGTGCTGGCTACAAAATGACATCACATCTGGTCACCTGACTCTTTGGTTCCCACACTACCCTCTCACTAGAAACTGAACCAGGACCTGGCACTGATGTGTCACAATACACACATAGAACTTTAGCTAAGGTTTATTGCACCATCAGGAAACTGTAAAACAATTCCAACACTTCCAGTCTTCCTGCAGAAACTAATGAGCCATTCTCTGGCACTCCAGGCTAGCAATTAGTTCATCACTAAGGACAATAGAGCAGGATCCCAGCCCAGACTTTTCACAGACATTACATTTTTGTCTGCATTCAGACCTGTGAGATAACATTTTTATGGCCTAAACCAAGTCATTTAATCTCAGGCTATTTTTTTAAGATGAGCTGGGCTGCACTTAACCCCTTCCTCTGTTAAAATATATACATTTCATCAGTTGCAACAATACAGTCTGACATACGTGAATATTTCTTCTCTGTCCAGCATGACCCACTGCTGATACATTTTTAACACAAGCAACTTTACAAATACATTTTTAACATAAGCATCTGTATAGCTCAGTTTGATATTCAAATGGCATAATTCTTTGCAAATCTTCAGCTAGCTATGGTGGCATATGTTACACATGCACTGCCCTGTTCTCCCTGGCACAGCTGGCACTACCTCACATCCTCACACATACCTTCTCAGATACCGCCAATATCAGAAGTAAACAAAAATTTATATCATCCATCATTTATTTGAGGGCGGTGGTATAATGGCTATGGTGTTTACCTCCCAAACATCTATGAACCCAATAACTTGAAATATTCTGTTTGTTTATTTTCTGTTGTGATGCAGAGTCTGCATACAATTAACTTTATTCCTATATACAACCGCCAACATTTATGTGTTTTGTAGTGAAATAATGTCAATGACTGTATCTGTGGTTTAGATAAGGTACCAGCAACTGTTATTAAAATGTAACAAATTCCTGATTTGTAGCAGTACCAGGTCTTCAACAGTACAATGTTGCAGCATCATGTAGAAATACATTCTCAAATGCTACAAATTCTGACAACTACCTTCGAGCAACATCACACAAATTTATTAATGAGAGACAATAGACTGGCAGATATTTCTTTCAAAGCTAGATTAAAAAAAGATTACACAAAACTAGACGTTTGTTGCAATTGAACAAAATGAATGAGTGCTTCCTGTCTTGCCACTAAGGCTGAGGGGGCAGGAGTATGATATATAACTGTTAGTATGTCACTAGAAAGATCATAAAAAAATACAGACATTGCAAGTATTTGTCTAAAACTTTGCAAACTACTAAAATTTATTTGTATAACCTGCTTTTGTTTAAATGTAATGATTACAATGGGGAAACTGCACAGCACAAAACAGTAAATCTGTTCCCTAGTAGTTAGCCAGTGGTATATGATGACTTATTTAAAATAAGGGAAGGTTATAATAATCCAGTTCATTTGTAAAAGTTTCTTTAACTGTAATCTTTATTGTGCATGTGCAACATTCTTGCCTTGTCTAATTTTTGTTGCACAGTCAGGTAAATCCAATAACCTCTTTTTCCCATTTTTATATGGGTTAGGGGTGTCATATCAACATTAGTCAATGTGACCAAATCACCTATAATAAATGTTTGCACCACCAAGTATCTAACTCTGAAGTGGTAAACATAGCACTCAACTGTACAGATTTTCACAAAACGTTCAGATTTTTGCCTCATATTTTTGGTCTATTTTTTTATGAAATTGTGGTCTTCTGGCAAATTAGTAATAAATTATTAATGATTGAAATTAGAAGATAATGACAGACATTTGAGTTTCAGACTTCATACCATTCAGAAAATTCATGCTAATGCAAAACGTTATTCTATCAACTTTCTACATTTGTAGGAGCAATATGTTAAAAAAAATTCCGATTTTTGGCCCTTTGTCCCCACTTTTTTATGGCTTTGTCCAGATTTCTTGCTCTAAGAGGTTGAGTGGTATGGCGGTAACTTTTATTATGGTTACATTTGAGATATACATTATTATGACTGCTCTACAAATAATCAGTGGCCATTTGATTGAATTCTAACTGCCTGAACTAAACTGTCTGAATGTCCACATACTTGAGTGCATCGTTATATTCACTGCAAGATTTCACTTTATGCAAGACCATGTGAACTGCATTTGGTGAGTTTTTCCTTTTCCGGTTGTTATGTGATCATGGAATTAGCATATATAATAAATAAGGTGTCAGAGATGAAGCCTCTGTATGATGGGGGATGCAGAAAGTTTTGTCTTCTGAAAAGATACCTTTTCAGTATGTGTAGGTGGCTGCTTCATATGTTATATTCTCTGTCAGTTGGGATTAAGCAGCTGGTTTTCAAATGCTCATATCTCAGTTGGTCATAGGGGAAACTTTTATTACATCAAATTTTAGTGAAGGCATTTATCAAATCATGTTCTTAAGAAATAACTATTAAACATTTTCAAAAGATCTATAACTTCCAAGCAATATTTCATTGCCTTCTGCATTGCTTATTTTTTTCTCATAAACTTTAAAGCAGTTTAAACTGTATATTACATACATTTTCTTCCTCTTCTTGTTTTAATCAGTGGCTCAGCTTAATTTATCAGCAACAACTGCTCATGGAATGGATCTTCCATTCAAAATAGTCATCATCATAAAAACTTATGTATGTCAGTGATTTATGTCCATTTTTCTTTTTGCTGACATTATCTATTGTGCTTACTAAAGATTGCAAGTACTACCAAGAAAATAGGTGCTGGAGCTTCAGCCCAAATTCTTAGTACCTTCAGATCCAAACAAAAAGACACCTAAAGCAGTTAAGAGTATAAACAGCATCTCTAAGCTACTTGAAATGTAGCTGTTTTTTTTCACAGCTGAATAAGGACATATTTTATTGTTTAGATACTTTGAAGCCTGTTGTTAAAATCTATTAGATGGCTTGGTAGAGATGGGATGAAGTAGTTTCTGTATCAGTGAGAAGAGAAGCGAATTCAGCTTGTCACTTTTGTAGTTTGTTTAATACCCGCAGTTTTATATTTGTGCCAAGTAGAATGATGTCAGTGTTAGTAAGTTTACTACTACTTAGGCTGGAAGCATCTTAGTGAAAACAGTGGAGCAGATCAAACTATTGATACACATTTTGCATGTACTTTACACAATGAGAAGTTTTTTTCAGTATCTTGGAGAAGCTGTTTATAGTTTGAGTGCTTCGTGTGTCTTTTTTTTTCCAATAAACATCTTTATTAAATGATCACATATGACATAGGCAACCTTACATTTATATAAATGAAAAACATTGACACCACTTTAGTTGCAAACATTATACATCACAGACACCACTGAAACAACTGCAGTTGCAAACATTATACATCACTTATAATCTAACCAGTCATTGTCAGTTAAGCATTATATGGCTCATTCAGATCCTGCCTCTTCGTGTGTCTTTTTGTGTGGAGGTGGAGGTGCTAGGGATTTGAGCTCATAGTCGACCATCTATTTTGTTTGTGGTCTTGCAATCTTGAGTAAGTGAGCAGTAGATGATCTGACTATTCAGTTGGGCTGGTGCAGCCTAGTAAAGAGTCTATGAATAAACTGCATCTGAAGCAGTAACATTATATTGACAAAGCTGCACCATACTAATTTAAGACCTACATCAGTAAATTAAATGACAAATATTACCATCAATATCACTCTCAAGTGCCTTTCAGATTTTGCCTCTGGAGGTGCTTCATCCTACACTTTGTTGAAATTTCTTAGAAGGCCTGTCTTCCTACATCCTCTACATTTCTCATTACATTGGCTTATTTTATTTTTCTATAGCGTTTTGTATTTACTTGGGTATTAGACTTATGTGGAGAACATTTCATATTTCCATACTGGATCAGTCGAGGCCCGGGTTAACAACGACCACCACCAGTACTGTTAGCCAACAGGGTGCTGGCAGAAATTGGACTACTGTTGGCCGAAGGAGAAGAGGAGGGGGAAGTCATGCCCGAAGGCAGGAAGAGAGGAGGAAGGTTAGAAGTGTAGTAGTGAGGGTAGGAACTTTGAATGCTGGCAGTATGACTGGTATAGGAAGAGAGCTAGCTGATATGATGGAGAAAAGGAAGGTTGATATATTGTGCGTGCAAGAGACCAGATGGAAGGGAAGCAAGGCCAGGTGTATAGGAGGTGGGTTCAAATTGTTCTATCATGATGCAGGAGAAATGAGGTAGGTGTTATCCTAAAGGAACAGTATGCCAAGAGTGTTTTGGAGGTGAAGAGAGTGTCTGATAGAGTGATGTTTATAAAGCTTGAAATTGATGGTGTAATGATGAATGTTGTTAGTGCATATGCTCCACAAGTTGGGTGTGCGATGGATGAGAAAGAAACATTTTGGAGTGAGTTGGATGAAGTGGTGGTGAGTGTACCCAAGGGTGAGAGACTAGTGATTGGAGCGGACTTCAATGGGCATGTTGGTGAAGTGAACAGAGGGGATGAGGAAGTGATGGGTAGGTATGGTGTTAAGGAGAGGAATGCAGAAGGTCAGATGATTGTGGATTTTGCAAAAAGGATGGACATGGCTGTGGTGAATATGTATTTTAAGAAGAAGGAGGAGAATAGGGTGACATACAAGAGTGGAGGAAGATGCACACAGGTGGATTATATCCTATGTAGGAGGGCCAGTCTGAAGGAAACTGGAGTCTGTAAAGTGGTGAAAGGGGAAAGTGTAGTTAAGCAGCATAGAATGGTGGTCTGTAGGATGACGTTGGTCATCAAGAAGAGGAGGAGGAGTGTGAAAGCAATGCCAAGGATTAAATGGTGGAAGTTAAAAAAGGGTGATTGTGAGGTGGAGTTCAGGGAAGAGTTAAGACAGGCACTGGGAGGCAGTGAAGAGTTACCGAATAGCTGGGTAACTACAGTAGAGCTAGTATGGGATACTGCTAGAAAGGTGCTTGGTGTGACATCTGAACAGAGGAAGAAGGACAAGGAGACCTGGTGGTGGAATGAGGAAGTACAGGAGAGTATACAGAGGAAGAGGCTGGTGAAGAAGAAGTGGGATTGTCAAAGAGATGAAGAAAGTAGACATGAGTATAAGGAGATGAGGTGCATGGCAAAGAGAGAGGTGGTGAAGGCTAAGGATAAGGCATATGGAGAGTTGTATGAGAGATTGGGAACTAAAGAGGGAGAAAAGGACCTGTACTGATTGGCTAGAAAGAGGGACATGGCTGGGAAAGATGTGCAGCAGGTAAGGGTGATAAAGGATATTGAAGGAAACGTACTCACAAGTGAGGAGAGTGTGTTGAGTAGATGGAAAGAGTACTTTGAAGGGCTGATAAATGAAGAGAATGAGAGAGAGAGAGATGGTTGGATGATGTGGGGATAGTGAATCAGGAAGTGAAACAGATTAGCAAGGAGGAAGTAAGGACAGCCATGAAGAGGATGAAGAATGGAAAGGCTGTTGGCCCAGATGACATACCAGTCGAAGCATGGAGATGCTTAGGAGAAATGGCAGTGGAATTTTTCACCAGATTGTTTAATGAAATTTTGGAAAGTCAGAGGATGCCTGAGGAGTGGAGAAAAAGTGTTTTGGTACCTATCTTTAAGAATAAGGGTGATGTGTAGAGCTGCAGTAACTACAGAGGGATAAAATTGATCAGTCACAGCTTGAAGATATGGGAAAGAGTAGTGGAAGCTAGGTTAAGAAGGGAGGTGATGATTTGTGATCAGCAGTATGATTTCATGCCAGGAAAGAGCACTACAGATGCAATGTTTGCTCTGAGAGTATTGTTGGAGAAATACAGAGAAGGTCAGAAGGAGTTGCATTGTGTCTTTGTGGACTTAGAGAAAGCATATGACAGGGTGCCTAGAGAGGAGTTGTGGTATTGTATGAGGAAGTCGGGAGTAGCAGAGAAGTATGTAAGAGTGGTACAGGATATGTACAAGGGTAGTGTGACATTAGTGAGGATTGCAGTGAGAGTGACAGATACGTTTAAGGTGGAGGTGGGTTTACATCAAGGATCATCTCTGAGCCCTTTCTTATTTGCAGTGGTGATGGACAGGTTGACAGATGAGATCAGACAGGAGGGCCCATGGACTATGATGTTTGCAGATGATATTGTGATATGTAGTGAGAGTAAGGACCAGGTTGAGGAGACCCTGGAGAGGTGGAGATATGCTTTAGAGAGGAGAGGAATGAAGGTCAGCAGGGCTAAAACAGAATATATGTGTGTAAATGAGAGGGAGGGTAGAGGAATGGTGAGGATGCAGGGAGTAGAGTTGGTAAAGGTGGATGAGTTTAAGTACTTAGGATCAACAGTTCAGAGTAGTGGTGAGTGTGGAAGAGAGGTGAAGAAGAGAGTACAGGCAGGGTGGAATGGGTGGAGAAGAGTGTCAGGAGTGATTTGTGACAGACGAGTACCAGTAAGAGTGAAAGGGAAGGTCTATAAGAGGGTAGTGAGACCAACTATGTTATACGGACTGGAGACGGTGGCATTGACAAAAAGGCAGGAGTCAGAGTTAAAGATGTTAAGATTTGCACCGGGTGTGACTAGGATGGACAGGATTAGGAATCAGTATATTAGAGGGTCAGCTCAGGTTGGACAATTTGGAGACAAAGCAAGAGTGGCGAGATTGCGTTTGTTTGGGCATGTGCTGAGGAGGGATGCTGGGTATATTGGGAAAAGGATGCTAAGGATGGAGCTGCCAGGTAAGAGGAAAAGAGGAAAGCCTAAGATAAGGTTTATGGATGTGGTGAGAGGAAAAGAGGAAAGCCTAAGATAAGGTTTATGGATGTGGTGAGAGAGGACCACATCCATGCAGGCGGTTGGTGTGAAAGAGCATGATGCAGAGAACAGGAAGAAATGGAAACAGATGATCCACTGTGGTGACCCCTAGCAGGAACAGCCAAAAGAAGAAGAAGAAGATTAGGCCTCCTACTGAGTCTGTCAGTAATGATAAAAATCTCTTTACTTGCAATGCCAGGCCCAAAAAATGTGGAGACTGAATTACCGAAAATCTGGATTTATATATACTAAGACCAAGATTTCCATATCTCAAAATACTCCCATTTCTCTGAGGTATGGTAATCTCAGTGTGAGTATGTATAAGCCTAGTGGATGTAGGACAGATGTACCCTACACTCAAGGGTGCAGGAGGGGGGGCTCGAAGAAGAGTGATGTTCAACATTAGCTCTTCTCCTGTATTTTTTGTCAATGTTTGACATGTTGAAACTCAGTATTGTAAGTCTCAATATTTGAATGGGAAGACGAGCGTGTCTGGAAGCTGTGCCAGAGGAGCAGTCTAGGCCTTTCAAATTTTTCAGTTCTTTACAAGTATTATATACTGCCTTGAACAAAGATGCTTTAAGTAATTTGGACACAGAATCCTGTGTTAGTACCTGGTTTGCAGTCTAGTGGTCTTCAGTAAACCTGTCAACTGTTGCCTCATGTAAAGTTTACATATACCAATATAATCTGACTCTTTTTAAAAGAACTGGAGAGACTAACACAGCTTTAATGAGACTGGGAGTTTATTTCAAAGGTGATGAGGACATTGGGTTATGACTATGAAATGTTTGCTATTACTGCTAATGGATATTCAGAGATTAATTACATTTATGTATATGTTTATACTCCCATTTTTTTCAGACATAGTCTCAAATAGAAGGAGCTATATCATTGCCCAGAATGTAAGATACAAGTGACCCCTCAGATGTTATATAGCATAGATAGCAAGAACAATTCTTTAAACTTGCTGAATAACTTTAATTTCCATGCCCATTAAATATCATAGTAATGAAACTCTGTACCTCCCGTAGTTAAATAATATGCTTTCCTAACAGCATACAGACAATGGCAGTGTACTCATAGGTGCCAAAGTTCATAGGTGTATACTAGACTAACCCCTAATGGAGCCCTTATAAGCCTAGCCATATGACTCAAATCAAGCGTAGCTATGGTGGGGTGAGAGGGGCAACAACCCCTGGCACAAAGCATTGGTGGTGCAATCAGCCAATCCTGATTGCTCTTTAATGTAATACTGGCTTTTAAAATCCGATATTACATATGCAGTCAACCCTGAGTTTGCTACAGTTTAAATGTAAAACAAACAAAAAAATCTTTTCTTATAGGTTCATAGGAGGTTACTAGACTAACGGCCCTACAGCCTTTATAAACCTAGCCATGTTAATCCCGGTTGCTCCAACTGTCTTTGGTTAGATGGATATGCTTTACAGATCAGCACCAACTACCCCTGTCCATGAGGAGCATAGGTGCCATCCCCGGGGTGAATTTGCAGTCACCCATCCAGTTCTCCAGGTTGTGCTTGAATAGGGTCATTGAGGAGCTCTGTGTCACATAAAATGGAAGTTTATTCTAGAGAAGTAGCAATCTCTGGGAGACATAACTGTCTCTCTGTCATTTTGTGTTAATGTCACTGGCAAGGTTGAGATCCCTAGAGTGGGTGACTCTAGTGCCATTTGATTTGCAGACGTGCAGCATTTCCATCAGGTCGGGGTCAGAGTATGCCCTTTACGCCAGGCACAAGTCACCTCTCAGTAGCCTATATGATACGGAGTACAGTGACAGGGTTTTCATTCTATCAATGTAGGTCATGGTTTGGAGGCCCTGTATCTTCATAGTGAGAAGCTTCTGTGGACTCGCCAGTTGCTGCAGGTGTCTGGTGAGATACACACAGAAGTGAGCATTGTACTCTATTAACTGTCTGATTAGGGTCGCGTAAAGTGTAATTATAGCATCCTTAGACCTGAATGTGATGCTTTTACTAATGACATGCACAATGTAGAAGGCTTTCCTTACCACTGTGGAAACCTGGTGGCCAAAGTTCAGATTTACAGATGTGCAACATTTCCATCAGGTTGCTGTCAACCTGTGTTCCCAAATCTTGCACCACTAGGATTGAACTTAGGGGGGTACTGTCAGTATTGTAATTAGTGGGGAATTCTGCTTTGCCAAATGGGATCATAGTGCACTTTTTGCATTTAGTTTTAGACAGTGACAGTTATCAATGTTGGGGAACTCAATGATTGCACCTAGTTTACAATCATCAGCAAACTTAGTAAGCCAAAGGCTGTCTACTTTAACCTAGATGTCTGAGAAATAGATTCCAAATAGTAAGGGGCCCAGTACAGATCCTTGCAGTATGCCACTGGTGATGGGTCTACTGGTAGAGGTGGAGTCACCATCTTTGACAGTACATGTTCTGTTGGTGAGCCAATTAGCTACCCATCTTGTGAAGTAAAAGTTAACACCTAGCTGAGAGAGTTTCTCAATGATATCCAAGTGAGGGATTATGTCAAAGGCTTTGGCTAGGTCCAGATAGGTGGTATGCATTGTCTCACCTTCATTCAGGGCTTTTTTGACTTTCTTGAAGAAGTCTGCCACGTTCAGTAAGCATGATCTTCCCTTAATAAAGCCAAACTGGGTTGTGTCTAGAGTTTGTAGGTCACCTATGTCCTTGTTGATAAGGTCCATGATGATCCTTTCCCTGGCCTTGCAGATGAGGCCAGTTAGACTTATGGGTCTATAGTTCCCAGGGCCAATTTATGGCCCCCATTTATGCAAGGGGATTACTGTTGCTCTTTTCCATTCTGCTGGCACAAAGCCAGTTCTCAGGCTATGGTTAAAGAGAATTGCAAGTAGGTCAGCTAAGTCCTGTTCTAGATTGCTTGGTAAGCAACCTGGGATGTTATCTGGTCCCACTGAGGCCATGTTTTTGGTCTTGGAGAATGCAGACATGACTGTATCTCTAGAGATGCTAGGTAAAGAACTGGTGTCAAATATGCTTTGGGGTATGGTTGGTGGGGATAGGGTGGTGAAGTTTGCACCAAATCTGTCAGCTAGCAGGTTGGCAATTTCCTCTGGTATAGTGTGAGTGGTACCATCTACTACCAATTTAGCACATATCTGGGCACTCCATTTTAGATTTTGGACATAATTAAAGAATGCCTTATGATTATCCTTGGCTAGGGATACTATTTTAGCTTCATAATTAGCTTTAGAGGACTTTACAAGCTTCCAATTTGCTTGTAAAAGCTGAGGAGGGAAGTCTTCCTCTGTAGAGGCAGTTGCCTCTTGTTCTTGGACATCATTTTCTTCCTTTTGTTATACAATATATTTATAGTAGATGTCCACCAAGGTGGCCTATTTTTTTGGGAGGACCTGGTTTTAATCTGGTCGGGTACAACTGAGTCTGTTCAGTTGCTTAAATGATTATACAGGGCATTTATGTACATCTCTGCACAGGAATCATCATTGCCTGTGATTGCAAGGGGTATAAAACGTTTTATACCATCACTTAGTAGGCTGTAGTTTGCTTTGGAGATGTCCCTTGGCTTTTTGGCTCCTTTTAGGGTGTGGGGTCCAATACTTACTTTGAATGAGACTGATTTATGATCCAACCTTACCAGGGAGGGCATCACATAGTGGACAGTGCAGCAACCATCCATGTTAGTGAGTATTATGTCAAGGACATTAGAGCCCCTCATGGGGTTGTGGACTGCCTGCTCCACAGCATTTGCTTTATCAATGTCCAAGAACTTCTGGGTGAGCATGTTTGAGCTTGTGTATGTTACCCAGTTGATGGAGGGATAATTGAAATCTCCCATGACTAAGGTGTTGGGGTGTATTGTGAGTAACTCCAGTAAGTCCAGATAGGCATTGTGCTTCTCTTGCTTAATGGAGGGGGACCTATAGCTAGCAATGATGTGGTAGGGAGTTTTGCCTGTAGTTAATTGGGCATGGAGTAGGTCAAGAGAATCATACTGTTTGACCAATCTGGAGGTGTACTTGGCTTTAATGAAGATGGATACGCCTCCACCTTTGGTTCTTTCATGCTCATTCTAAGGTCTGAATGTGCAGAATTCATTGTAGCCTTGTACAGCTGGGGTGCTGTCTGTGGACATGAACCATGTTTCAGTGACTGCACAGACATCAACATCTTCCAAGGTGAGTAGTGCTTCCAGGGAGTGTAGTTTCATGTTTAGACTCCTAGCATTAATCAGCAGTACCTTGAGTTTGTCTAGAGTGGATTTTGCTATGTCAGAAATTATGTTATTTTGACATTGCCTAAAAAAGGCACTACAGGTCGAGGCAAGCACCTTAGCCAGTATCTGAAAGCCTAGGGGAGACAGGTGCAGACCATCTCCGGCAAAGTAGTGGGGTCTGTTGACCATGTCTTCCCAGGCTGACAAATACTGTATCCCACTGGAATGATACCAGAAGCTAAGCTAATTGTTGAAAAAAATAATTTTTTGTTTATATTGTGGCATCATCCTGGGTGAAGGTAGTATGCTGCTTAGGGCTAGAGCCATACTTGCCTGGGGCACATAATCTGAGATTTCAGTCATGTCTCTCTTCATACAGCCCAGAGAGGTACATCTCAAGTCATTCACCACAACATGGACTATGACAGAATCGTAATGGTACCTGTTATTGAGTGGCCTGAATGCACGTGTGATCTGATCGATCCTGGCACCCAATATGCAGCTTACCATGACCTTCTTCTTGTCCAGCCTAGTGAGGGGGATATCTGTGTCTCACTATGGAGTCTCTTATGACCAATATTAGGTTTTGTGGTGTTTTGCCTTAGGAGCTTATTTGGTGAGACACTGATAATGTGTGTTGTTATGTGCAGTGGTTTCTATACATGTTGAGGTGTGTGCAGATAATTTGTGCTTGGGAGGTCTTTAATCTTTTGGTAGGCTTCTAGTGAGTAACTCTGCATATGTGGGTTTATATGTTGTGTCCTGAATTTGTGTGAGAGATGAAGTGCATGAGATAACAACCTGTTTGATGTTTTGTTTTTTGCTATGTGAGAGGATGGTTTCCAAATCAATAGAGTAATTACATCTCTCACATATGGTATTTGTTTGTTTCAGGACTAAGTGGTTGTCAGTATACATGAGACAATTACTACATTGCCTCAGGATGCCAAAGTCAATCAAGCTGGCCAGAGAAATGGTGGGAAAGTGACCATCTATAATTGCAGGTTTATTCCATAGTACTGTAGGAGAGTGGGTAAGTTAGATCAGTTTATGATGTAGGAATAACAGAGGGGCTTATTCTGTTGATGGTTTAGGGTGAAGAGCTGTGGCGATGCTGCTCAGTGTGCTACTGAGTTGCCTGCAGAGCAACAGGTGACATAGGAGGGTTCTACTGACAGGATGTCTAGGGAAAATATAAGTTTCAAGTGTTTGTATCTATACAGGGAAGCACTAACCCCCATTGTGGGATGTGCAGCTACAAACAAATATGAGGCTTAAATACAGGTGAAATTCAACAGTTTTAAGACAAACCACCAATGGGAAAGCCCCAAACTGAGCTTTTCCCCAGCAATCCCCAACTCAGATGGAACCTGAGATACACACTTCTGCCACAAGGGTGCAGGCAGGCCCTTTTAATGTAAGATGGCTGATTCAGAGCACAGTGATACCAAACAGCTTAGATTAAGCAAGTCTGAATATAGCCTATGCCATATAAGGCAATAGTACATAATTTCAAAGTGCATGAAAAAAAATGCAAACACAATCAGCAAAAATAAAGCAGCAATTCAAATAAATATGGTTTAAAAAGTGAAATACCTATACTTCTTTTCTAGTTGTTTGCAATGGATGCCTTGGATTTCAGTTCAGATGCATTCCAGATCTCTGGCTAAAACCACCAAACTCTGAGCAGCTACAGTTAACAGAGAGCAAACCCTTGCAAACACTATTCTTAAATACAGGATAAATTCAACAGTTTTAAGACAAGCTACCAATGGGAAAGCCCAAATCTGAGCCTTTCTCCAGCAATCCCCGACCCAGATGGAACCTGGGCTACATATTTCTGCCACAAGAGGCAGGGATGACTCAATGTAAGATGGCTGGCTTAGAGCACAGTGATACCAAACAGTCTAGATTCAGCAAGTCTGAATGTAGCCTGTGCTATATAAGGCAGTAGTACAAAATTTCAAAGTGCAGAAAAAAATGCAGACATGATCAGCAAAAAATGAAGCAATTCAAATAAATACAGTAACAAATAAATACAGTTAACAAAGTGTAATACAGGCTTTAAATGTACTTATTCTTCAGTTGTTTGCAGTGGATGCCTTGGATTTCAGTTAAGATACATTCCAGATCACTGACTAAAGTCACCAAACTCCGAGCAGCTCCGGTTAACTAAAATCTGCATGCTGCTCTGTGCAGGCAGGGTATAAACTGTAACAACTGTTTGCTACATTTGTAGCAAGCAGTTTGCTGCAGTTTAATATTTTTTTAACTGAAACATGCTGAAAGGCTCCATGCAGATATGTATAAACCATAGTAAATGTTTGCAACATTTGTACCAAACAGATTGCTACAATTTAAAAGGAGATTTTTTTTTTCTTTAATAAAATATGTTAAAATGAGGGTGGGCAGGGCATAGAAACAGGAGCCGAATGGCTGGGGCTGAAGGGAGGATGTGTATGTCATGTATTTGGCAACCTTGTTGGTGTGCCAGTAGAAGAAATGTCCTTTTTTTTTTTCTTTTGCTGGGAGTGCCTTTCTTTTCTTCACTTGATCAGCTGAGGGGGTGGACCACTGGTTCATAGTGCTAGCACAGGGCACTAATTGAACCAGCTACTCTTTTGACCCAAATTAATCTCATGAGTTTTTGTGCCTTACAGGTTATTTTGAAGAGTGTATGTTAACTAGGACATGGTGTAAGGGCTGCCTCTGTACATCAGAGTCATAGGTGCCAAACCTCAGAGGAATTTTCAGTTTCTCATCCACTAGTCCAGGTTATATTTGAATACAGTTAAGGAATGGCTCTAATTCAGATGGATGAGAAATTTATTCCAGAGAATGGGAATTTTCTGAGATACATACCTCACCCTCCAACATGTCCTATTTATGATGTATGCAAAGTTTAGGTCCTTAGATCTTGTAATTCTGATGCTGTTCGTTCTGTGGATATGGAAAAGGTCCATCAGAGTGTGATCCAAGGGTGTCTTGTTTGCCAGGCATCAATCATCTCTCAGCAGTCTGAAAGATACATTACAGAGACAGGGCATTTATGTGATCTGCTTAGAACACTGTATTTATGCTCTGAATTCTTTTTGTGAGGAACATCTCTGGGTGTTCCAGTTGCTGCATGTGGCTGATCGAGTACATACCAAAGGGGTGTTATTCTCAATGATGGGTCTAATGAGTGCTGAATACAGTGGAACAATGACCTTCTGGACGTAGATGCCATACACTTCCTTATAAGTTGAACGATATAGAATGACTTTCTTAATCCCTTTGACACGTTGGTGGAAGGGCAGGTTACTAGCTACATGTTTCCCAAATCTCTGACTACTGGGTCTAGTCTTAGGGGTGTTTTATTGATGATTTAGTTTACCAGAGTGGCCATCTTCACAAAAGGTACTATTATGCATTTCTTGGCATTGAGTTTTAAGCCATGGCTTTGACACCAATAATTTGTTTGCATTAGACCTTCCTGTAAGATGTTAGTATCTTGCAGGGATTCTATGAATGCTCCTCGTTTGTAATTGTCTGCAAACATGGTCAGCCAGAGACTTTTGACATTGGTCTTGACATCTAAGAAGTAGATACCAAAGAGGAGCAGACCCAGCACAGATCCCTGAGTGACTGCAAATAATGGTCTCTTTGTAGAGATGGTCTCTCCAATCCAAACTTTCTGGGTCCTGTTTGTGAGCCATCTGGCTATCCATCATGTTACTTGGGGGTTTATGCCAAATTCTTTGAGTTTGTTTACAATGCCTTTGTGTGGTATTGCATCAAATTCCTTAGCCAGGTCAATGTAGGTAGCATGTGCCATTTTGCCCTTGTCCATTTGCTTTGCTGTTCCTCTTGAAGAAGTCCACTAGGTTAGTAGGCATGACCTGCCTTTGATGAAACCAAAGTAGGTGTGGCTCCGTGTTTAAAGATTTCCTATGTCATTATTAATAATTTTCATGATAATTCTTTCCATGGCATTGCATATGAGACTAGACAAACTCATGGGTCTATAGTTTCTGGAATCTTTTGATGGTCCATGCTTGTGCACAGGAATGACTGTTGCAGTCCTCCATTGATGTGCCATAAAGGCTGTTTGTTGGCTATAGTTAAATAGTGATTCCAGTGGCCCTGATAGGTCATATATCAGACTATTTAGGAGGCATCCTTGGGTAGTATCGGAGCCCATCAAAGCTGTGTTCTTGGCCTTATAGAGCACAGCTAGGACCTTCTCCTTATTGATAGTTGTAGGGGTTATGTTAGATAATACTTCCTGGGAGGTGGCTGGGGTGAGTGGGGGGGGGAGGGGGTAAAGTTTGATCTGAATTTGTCAGCCTGTAAATCTGCTATATCTCTCCAGCTCCAATAATGTGACTCCATTTTCAACCGGTTGAGCACACTTTTGTGTGCTACTTTTGAGGGTTCTGACATAACTGAAGAGGCCTTGTTTTTGTCATTGGCATGGGAAACTTTCTTTACATCAAAATTGTCTTTCTTGAACTTATTTAAATGTCTTAGTTGTCTACTTAGTTTGATGAGAGAGTTTTTGTCTTTTTGGATGTTACTGTTCCTAATTTTAGCTGTGACTTTTTTCATCTCCTGTACAATCTATTTAATTTTGTATTCCACCAGGGTGTGATGTTTTTAGGGTTTCTTTTGGGCTTACTTCTAGTAGGTACAACAGCTTCTATGCTACCATTGACATGGTTGTATCTGTGAACCATTGCACATAGACTGCTGCATTATTTGGGTTTGGAGGGGCTTGGATTTTTGAGAGCTTATTCCGTAATAAAAGGTAGCTTGCCTTGGAATAGTTCCTAAATGTTATAGGGTTTACTAGGGTTGCAAACTGATTTTTATTTCAAACAAGACTGCTTTGTGATCTGGCCTCACCAGAGAGGACGTGACACTGGGTGGGTTTCAGCATTCTCCCATATTTATGAGTATCAGATCCAATATGTTTGCCTCTAGTGGGTGTATGCATGATCTGATCTAGGGTGTTTGTGTTTGCAAAGTCCAGGAATCTCTGTTCCTGCAACTTTGGGGTTGTGTAGGATTCTCAGTCTATAGGAGGGTAATTAAAGTCCCCCATAAGTATGGTATTTGGCTGGATGGTGAGTGTCTCCAGTAGGTCTCAGTATGAGCTATGGGTTTCCTGAGACATAGAAGGTGACCTATAGCTTGCTAGGATATAGTATGGGACTTGTCTATGGAGATCTGTATGTGGAGAATCTCAAGCATGTCATCCTGTTCAACAAACCTATAGGTATGCTTGTTATTGATGTAGATCAAGACACCTCTACCTTTAATACCTGTCTGTGCAATGGCTGGTCTAAATCTGTGCAAGGCACTAAAGCACTGTCAGGGTACTCTCTGCAGCTTTAAACCATGTCTCAATTACTGCACAGATATCTGCATTCTCCAGATGAGAGGAGCTTGGAGGGAGTGGAGCTTCTTGTTCAAACTCCTGGCATTTAGCAGTAACGCCTATAGATTTCCATGGGTTGATTCTGCTGTGTTGGAAGGTTTATCAAGTTTGATATTGCCTAAAACAGGATCCATGGGGAGGACAACATTTTAGTCAATATTCAAAAGCATAGAGGGGGCATGCACAGACCATCCTTGGCAAAGCAATGTTGTTTGTTAACTATATCTTCCCATGCTGACAAATATTGTATCCCCTTAGAATGACACCAGAAACTAAGCCAATTATTAAAGTCAATAATTTTTGTTCATATTATGGTATTTTCCTTGGTGAAGGCAGAATACTGCTCAATGCTAAGCACATACCAGCCTGTGACACATAATCTGAGAGCTCCCTAATGTCTCTTTTTATATAGTCTAGGAAGATATGAGAAGAAAATGATTGTGAGGGCACATAAATCTTATCTTGGATGACTGCTTTCCTCCCTATCCCAGAGTGATTTCTTTTTGTGCAACCAACTGTTTTTTAAATCGGGATAAAAATAAAAGGACAAATGGCTATAGTCATGTATTTGAAGTTACTGTTATCGTACATCTACAGAGTGTGCCTTCCCAAATCCTAATCCCAAAAGACAGGTACCTTATGTGAGTCCTTTTGAAGACAAACTAAGATGAAAGTGTAAGAACAAATAGAGCACAGCGACATATTTCAACTTCATGTAGCCAGATGTACATACTCAGCATGCTTCCTCTCTCCTACCCACAGAAGATAGACACCTGCATGTACATCTGATTTCAATTATGAAGAAAGTGAATAAAACAACACTCACATTCATTAATTCCAACGTATTCCTCTTATGTAGTGCACTGGCCCTATATCGGTTAAACTGACCTTCACATGCCTCTTAAGTGTTGTTTTGAGGAAAGTTGAATAGATAATTAAAACACTGTCCCCAGCCAGTCCCATTAGCTAAAATGACCTTCTGTGAACACCTCTGACATTTTACTTCACTGTGAGGAGGATTAAGGAAATAATGACAACAGTATCCCTATACCCCACACTAACTATAATAATCTCTGTGCCCACCTTTGAGTGGGGTCAGTTGTAGACTAAATGGGGCCCATAAAGAGAACCCTACTAAGCCATTTGTACAGCCATGAATGACAGCCCCCAGGAGCACTAAAGGACTAGATGTTCTGTGATGCATTTTTGCCTTATTTTTTCCACCACCAAGGAGATTGATGTATATGCCTGCCAGTCTTACTTTTCACACACACACGCGCGCACACACACACACACACACACACACACACACACACACACACACACACACGCGCGCACACACACACATATACAAACAAACTGGAAAATTGGAAGAACATCAGTTCACCTACAACATGCATTTTGGGCTGTTAGAGGAAATTAAGGAATCTGAATAAAACCTACACAGAGATAGAGAGGACATTCAGGTTTCACAGATAGATCCACAACCAAAAACTTGGACAGTGAGATAAGCACTATGAGATGGCAACACTACTCACTGTGCCACTGCATCAACCATGTTCTCACTCCACACACGTCTTACAAAGACCACCAAAGATAGCTACTTACTGTATTCAATGCCATACCTCTCAAACCTTTAGAGCAAGAAATCTGGATGAAGCCATAAAAATGGATGGACAAAGGCCTTAAAATGGGGAAACGTTTTACATATTGCTCTTACAAATTTAGAAAACTGATAGAATAAAAGGTTTTGCATTAGCATGAATTTTCTAAAGGGTATGAAGTCTGAAACTCAAATGTCTGTCATTATTTTCTGAATTCAATCCTCAATGATTAGCCAGTGATTTGCCAGAAGGCCAACTTTTTTTATGAGGAACAGCCAAAAAATATAAGGCAAAAATCTGGACATTCTGCAAAAATATGGACAGTTCAGAGGTATATGCAATGCTGATGCTTGATTGAGATGAAAAGCAGAAGAAATTATGGCCAACTTGTTACTTTATGTGCACTTATATATATCCTTTAACCTCCCCCACACACATACATATAAGCATATGCCAAAATAATGATTGTTTCTACATACCATTTGAATGCATATAAGAAATCAAAGTGAAACAGTAAACATTTAGGAAACATACTTCAGGCATTTGTTACTCTCAGAAGGATTCAAATTACTTTTGCAATACTCACCATTGCTGGATTTCCTGACAGGGACCCTCATTCTGGATTTTCTGACAGAGTCCCTGATTTCCTGACTGTCAGGAAAAAAATCCTCACAGGTGGCACCTCTAAAAATAAGCCATATTCCCATTGTATCTATGTATTTATAGCTGGTACCTACTTGGCTAGTTTTAACAGAGCTGATTTAATTAAGGAACAAAATAATCTGCTTACAGTTAAAACAACAGAGAAATTAATTGTTATGAAACAGTTTTACCTATCTCATGTAGAGATACTCAACAGCTAGATTATTTTGTTTAGAGATGCAACCAGGAAGTTCTCCTAAAGCAGACAAGCCTAACAGTACTCAGAGATCAACTGAGCCAGGAATGTCTAGAGATGCACAATAGCAGCCCAAAAGTGACTAGAAAGCCCTTTCAGTGTCAATTGTGACAATAGCTCTTCTTATTACTGTGGCATCTTGTAAATCAAAAGAATGGTTTCCATCAATAAGATTATATATTCCTTAATCACATCTTCTATACTAAGTGCCTCCCTCTGAATGTAAATGGAGACAGAAACTGTACAAGTTCAGGTGTCACTTAAATGTACACAAATACAGTATTGTCTTTGCATAAGTCTAGAAATGCAGCCATATTAAAGCAACCTTTCATAGTGTGCATACCATTTCAGTCAATGCACTTTCAATCAGTGAAAATAACCTTCAGTCAAGAATGCTGATAAGAATAGATTGTGCAGTATACTGAGAACAAACAGATCTTACAAGCCTTGGGAACCAAGGATAAAGAAGTGTAGAGAAACTTGCAGTTTTGGTATTATTAGAAAATACTTCAGACAGAGTTAGTGAAGTTAGTTCATTTGGACTGATATGCAGAAAGTCTTTGCAGTACAACTCAAGTATGAGTGCAGAAGTAAGGTCAAATATCCAGCATGCCAGAATATTAATTATACTACTCAGGAGGAAAGGAATATGAAGAATATTAATGCAGAGGACTATTTCAGTTTATCAACACTGTTATTGGAGACAGTATTTGGATATTGTTGATATTCCATTGTACATAACAAAGATTCTTTACAGAACTACAGTGTTTGCAGATATTATTCTGAAAAGCACAAGAAGACTTGGCATATAAAGGAGAGACTGGCACCTGTTCAGCACAGTTCTGGGTAAATAACAGATGAAGGCATTCATTTCAGTCTCATTCCAGTTTCTTCCAGTTGTTTCCAGTTCACATCAGTATTTGCAGTCATATCAATTCTTACAATGGTGAGCCACCTTCGATGGGGGGTGATAGTTAAAGTAAGTCCCAAAAACCCATAACAACCTTATTAGCACATGCATCCTACAGAGCAGCAGTCTTCATTCGGAATACTACTTCAGAAAATCTACAATAAAGTCACAAAGAACTTCAGACTCTTCGAGATACCAGTGTAAAAGACATTATCCAATTAAAAGAAACATATCTGAACATTTCACCATCTCCAAAGCAGATGACAGAATTTCAAGTTTCCAGTGTGACATCATAATTCCAAGAATATTTTTAAGAGGCAGAGTTTGAAAAAGCTGTGTGATGCCAGGCCACCTTCTTCGTGTAACTTCAACTTTCCTTATGTGAGTAATGAACATTCATTTTTGTTACAATGCATTTTCTAGCTAAGTCAGTCAGTAAACTCAGAAAATGTTAAATACATTGGTAAATGTAAATTGTATAAATATGTCAAACAGTACTTCTACAGTAAAGACACCAGTAAATGTGTAGTTTAAAGTTAAAAATTGGGTAAAGCAGTCTAAAAATCTGTGTTCCAGAAATGTTCATTTACATTTCAGTGTTATTAGTCCAGGGATATTAAATCTTTATAGATACAAAAGGGTTAAATCACAGAAGCAGATTGTAACATTTTCTCAAGATTCAGACAATGAGTCAGCTTCAATAAATATGGTTTCATTCGTAAATAACATAAGTTCTTGTTTACAGTCTTCAGAAATCAGTGTAAATGTTACAGTACATGTAATTCAAAAATAGTTAAGTCACAGTATTGCAGCTACAGACATAAACACAGTCAGATTAGGTAACATGCAGATTTCCAGACAAGATGCAAAGCCAACATTTTTAATGTCTAAAGTTCATTTTATTTCAAATACAGATGTTCAGAATGTAATAAATTCTTATTGTTTACAGAAACCAGGGCAAATATTGCACTGAGGGGTGATAGGGATCAGAGTGCCAATTTTGATCAGTTTGATAAAGTAAACAGCATGCATGCATAATACACAGACTTCAAGGCAAATTAAAGAAGAAATGCAAACCTTACCTCAAGTCAGTGTTATTATTAGTGTGTCAGGGCAAAATAAAGAAGAAACTCATACTATAGCTGAAGTCAGTTTTGTTGCTAGATCTATAAAAAAGATTTTCAGCTTATCTGTAAAGAGTGTGACAGTCCAGCACCAAACCAGATTATTTATCTGTCATTGTTTAAGGTTAAGAAAATGACAACATTTCATTGTTTACAGAAAAGACATTATGTAATAATACACTGATTCAAGCAGATATATAAATTTCAGTTACAAATAGATCTCTAATAGAGAACACAAGTGCAGATATGTCAGGATTTGGATGGTTAAAGGTTACAGCAGCATACATTTCTTTACTAGGTATAGACATGTCATCAGAGTTACATGTTGTTTTAGACTGCAGTAATGAGTTTAAGGAAAAATAAAAATGCTACAGAATGTACACTACTGCACACAGATAAAAATGTGAGTGATGTAAAGTGTGCCAACGTACCTAATTTGAAGAAGTGGTTACAACAGAAACACAGATTTATGGGTTAAAGATAAAATAAATTCTATTTCAGCTGCCACAGCTAAAGTACAGGAAGTCAAGTTACCACATTTACAGAAACATCATCTATTCTTTAGAAGGCTAAGACAGACTGGGTTGGCCAGTATGAAAAAAATGGTAAAAGTGTCAGGCTGTGTATGGTATACCAGAAATGACAGTCAAGGTAATTCACAAAAAGAGGGTTTACAGCTACAGATCTGGCAAATTAATTTTTGTGTCATTATTTTGTTTAGCAGACATTGATAAGACCTTTAAATTATGGCAGTAAAATGCTGCAATGCATAAATAATATTTTGATACAGACCGAGAGAAAAGCATTTCACACAGAATGCAGAATTTAAAGTCAATGCTACAATTTAAAAGTGATAATACAGTCAAAAGTTCATATCCCATGCAAGAAGAAATTTGAATTATGGTAGTAAAGTTTTGCAAGGCATAAATAATATCTTGATTCAGACAGAGGCAGAAAAGCATTCACAGATATTAAGTGATGTTTTACTAGTTTACAAAATGTAAAATTTAAAGAAAATGCAACATTTTAAAAGTGACGGTACAGTCAAAAGTTCAAATACCATGCAAGAAAAGAGTGCTGCATAAATATTGAGTCATTAAAGCCACAAGTGCAAACCTCATATTTAAGAAACTTTACATACTTGTATAAAGTTCAGACAATTAAAGTTCCAGAATCAGATCAGTTCAGCTCTAGTAATAAATCTGTATATTTAAACAGTTCAAGATTTCATATATTTCATGCAGAAATTGCAGTTTACCATGCACAACAAAGGCATGGACTTGTGTAACTGAGTTATCAGATTACAGGCCACCTCAGCAAGCTGAGTTAATGACAGCACTGTATGCCATAAACCATATGGTAAAGAACATTTTAATAGTATCAGTGACAGTTTTATGCACTAAGAGTTCTTACTATTTATCGAAGAAAATTGTAAACAGTAATGATAAATCCTTGTAGCATTCAGTGGTACTGAAAAAGTTAAATGACATCAGCTAAGGAAAGAAATTATATTGTAAATTATGACTTGAGGGTCACAGAGTAAACATAGAAAGTTCAGCAGTTAATATTAATGTACAGAGATACAGAAATGCAAAAAAATATTAAAATATTAATACAGTGTCAGATTACTACTTTAGTTTCATTTGAAGTTATGACAGGGAAAAAAAACAATGCCACTGAGGTTTCCATTTCATTTAATAATGAAGTTATGACCTTTCCATTTCATTGTAGTGCATTATCATTTCAGTTACAGACTCGCAAGCATGTATTTATTAGTAACATTGGTCTAGTTCACTATAGTACATTATCAGTTTGCTTACAGACTTTCAAGTGTTTATTAGCAGCATATGTTATTTCACACAAAAAAAATGTAAATAAAGCCAGGGCAACAAGCAATGCTATTGGTTTATAATTGTTAAAGCTGCAAATGTTATTTTAAGGACCTAATATTGCTTTTTTGAGCTTTGCAGATATTGCTACAAAAAGACATGTTGTCAGTTTGGATATTTAAAAAATTTCTAGGATGATTTTCCAGAATGCAAGTTAATGCAGTCAAGAAAAATATCACATCAGCCACCCAGCCTTGCAAGGAGATGGAAAAGGGGAGGTTTGGAAGGCCTAAGTGTACAAGAGACTCATCAAGGACTATAGAGAGGCCTTTCCAATATCTCAACAGTGACTAGGACAATGCACAGTAAGGCCTAAACTTGGCAAGAGCTGTGGTGCACAACAATACAAGCCCTCAATGATTGTTTAAATGGGTTTCAGCTATCTAAATTCTTTCAAACTAAAATGTGTATACAGCAGATGTGCATTTATGCATATTAGAGTTAAAGCACATATTTTTATGTTTTCAGACAATTGCATAACAGTACTAATTTTCAGTTTAAATGTGTTTCAGTTACCTAAATTCTTTAAAGTTAAAATGTATATGCAACCAATGTACATATATGCAGATTAGAATTAAAGCAACTATGCAAATGTTCTTATATTTTCAGACAATTGTATAACAGTTCTAGTTTTCAGTTCTTGTTTTTATCTTGTTCAGGCAATACTGACATAAAAAAGGTATTCCTTTATTAATAGTTTAGTTTCCAGAATATAACATTTACCAGATTTAAGTTTATCTCTTCTCAGATAACACTGGCAGAAAAGGTATTCCTTTAGTATTAGTTACATTAGTTTCTAGAATATAACATTTATACATGGCTATTTTGCAAATATGTATCTTTAATGTAAATTTCAGTCAAGTTTCAGAATATGACATTCATACTCAATTATGAGTTCAGTATAAGGCATTTCAGTCAGATTCCAGTACATAACATTCATACTCAGTTAAACATTTCTGACAACCTTACTAGACAGTTTACAACATGCAATTACATCACACTTCACATTATTCAGTCATTAGTTTTAAAGATAAAGTGCCAGAATTATTTGTAACAGGCTTATTAAGACAAGTTATCTAAAGAACAATTAGTAGTAGTTATTTAATTATAGTATTTAATTAGTAGTAGTTATTTAATATACTCTAGGCATAACAGGTCAGGCGTAATTTATTAAGATTAAGATGCCAATACAAGGATAGATATATGTGAGCATATAGAGAATGAGGACGATAATGTTAATAAGATTATGAATAAAAATCTGAAAACAGTAGATAAAATTAGCCTAGGCATGGACGCCAAAACTAGATTCAATAGTATGAGTACTGAATCAGTCCCTTTCCCCATCGCTAATCAATGGAGAGGGGGTGGGGGGGCAAGGGAACAGTCTATGAGCAGGGGAAGGCAGAAAAAGAGACCAGCAGGACCAGTACAGGCTGGTCCTACACTAAAAAAGATTTGGCAAGGGACCAAGAATCAATAGTGTGGAACATATCAAGTAAGCTTTTAACGGAAGAAGAAAAGTATGTCTTAGAGAAGGGTCTAACGTTTATTCCCTCTAGTAGAAGTGATATCACAAATAGCATTATTGATTTGAAAATGTTTATACGAAACCTCCAAATGAAGGTTGATTTTCGTAACAGCACTAGTTTACCCCATCCATTTAGAAAACCAAGTACTTACATTCCATGCAACCACTCACTTATCGAGGCTTATTCGAAACTGGTTGAGCAAGGATTATATGAAAATGATGCAAATAATAGAAAAAAGAGATGGTTTGGCAACATGAAACCAGTACAAAGGAAAGCACTTAATGGCCTGAAAGATGATAGGACCATTATGATAAGACCAGCCGATAAAGGTGGTCCTGTAGT
Source organism: Protopterus annectens (assembly GCF_019279795.1). Lineage (NCBI taxonomy): Eukaryota > Metazoa > Chordata > Ceratodontiformes > Protopteridae > Protopterus > Protopterus annectens. Next base: position 925,724,455 of record NC_056730.1, read on the forward strand.
TATCATGGATATGGAGTTTTATATTGATAAAATGTGCAATATGCTGGATGATTCTGTCTTTTATTTGAAGATCAATGATAGTAGAGTGAATAGGATCATATCAGATGTTTCTAGTAGATTAAATATTATGTTGAATGAGGGTAAGATTAATCAAGAATTATTCACATACCTTGTAGTGGAACATCCAACGATACCCATTATACAGGAATACCCAAGATTCACAAAAATGGCTTGGATCCACCTATGAGGCCAATTGTTGCAGGGAAGGGCTGGATCACCGAGCCGATTTCCATCTATTTAGAGTCCTTATTAAGACCCATAGTGGACAAGTACACACACATACTGAAAGATACTAAACAATTCCTAATTAAACTATATGAGAATACCTCGGTGAGTGATGGTTTCCAGCATAAATTGTTTGTGACACTTGATGTCAACTCTCTTTTTACTGTTATTCCTAATCATGAGGGACTCAATAGCATAAGTAGGATTCTTACTAGAGATGGCACATTCTCCGAAGGAAGGATAGAAGTTATCACGGAATTGATGGAAATTGTATTAACAAATAATATTTTCTTGTTTAATGGTCAAGTATATCTTCAGAGGGATGGTGTAGCTATGGGCACTTCTTGTGCCAATAGCTACGCCAACCTGGTAATAGCTTACTGGGAAGTTTCTTCTCTATTTCAGATGGAGGAATTTTGTCAGAATGTTTCTTTCTACACTAGGTTTGTAGATGACCTCTTCCTTATTTGGAAAGGTGATGAAGAACAATTGAGGTCTTTCTATGATAAAATAAATCAAGACACCAGTTTTTTAAGATTTTCTATGGTTAATTCCAAAGATGTCATACCCTATTTAGACGTATATGTTGAACAACTACCAAATGGTATACTTAACACTGGAGTTTTTCGAAAGGATTGCTATAGAAATAACTTTCTCCATCGAAGCAGCATGCATCCTAAGCATGTCTTTGGTAACATCGTCAAAAGTCAAGCCATGAGGGTATCTAGGCTGTTTTCTGAAGACTCATGCTTCAAAACAGGCATAGAAGACTTGAGGAATAAATTTATAGACAGGTCTTACACGGTAACAGAAGTTGATGCTACTTTAGGTATCATAGGTGAATTGAGAGAAGGTAGGGCTTTTCCCTACTTTTCTAGTAAACGAGATGATAGTAGCATCACCAAAACTAGCAGTGGAGTTATCAGAATACCGATACATTTTACACAAGATGTAAATAGTATTGAAAGCATATATCGAAAATATTGGGACATCTTGTTAACAGATCCAGTTATTTCTGAGATATTGAGCCAAGAACCAAAATTTACATATAAAAATAAGTTGAATTTACACAGAATGTTATGTGGTCCGAATAGGTTTGACATAAATACAACTAGTAATCATAAAATGACTAAAAATGTCAGAAATGCAATTATTGCAAATTCATTAAAGAAACTGATAAATTCAATCATCCTATTACAGGACAAGAATTTCATTTCACAGTTTCTGCCACTTGTGAGACTTGCCATGTGGTGTACCTGGCAACCTGTGTACACTGCCCTGCGTTTTATGTAGGGAAGACGGACAGAAAGTTTAAAGACCGAATTAGGGAACACTTATATAAAATCAAAGTCAGATGTTCTTCAAATGCTCTGTCTAGGCATGTGATTAATACATCCACCCAACATAGCTTTTTGTTTCAAGTAATTCAAAACAATGTTCCATCTCGTAGAAGAGGAGATATTTTTAACACCACGAACAGATAGAGGCCAAATGGATCATCAGGCTTAGGGCTGATTTGTACCCAGGCCTCAATGACAGAGTCTCCATCAAACCTATACTTAAAGCTAGGAAATTTCATTGAAGCTTTTCACCCCTTTGCCACCCTTTATTAACTTCTGGTTGGTTTTACTTTTATATTTATAACATTTTCATACCTCACATTTTTCCATTTCTGTCTCCATCGTTGTCTCTGTATTTTGCTCTGCAGGCTTTTTAGGGGCCAATTGTTATGAAAGATGCTGATATACCATGTCATGTGTTCTTCTTTCATCAAGCACACATATTTCACCTGATTTTGCACATTTAGTCTTATATATTTTTATGTTTATAATATCAGCTGTTATCAACATCTTTGCGTGTGCACATATCTGTTTTGAATGATTTATGCTGTTACAGATATTATGATATTTAGAAGCACACGCTGTACAAATTTTAGATGTAGTCTTTTGAATGATTATTCTTGTACATTTATAATTATGCTAAATAGCTCATGTGTAGATATTAATATCTTTATTAATTTGATCCCTATTTTAAGCATGTATTTATACATACAAGTGTTTCAAATGGGATTATATCGCTTATTATTAAATACTAAACATGCGTGCCATTTTTGTTACTAGTATGCATATAAGTGCAGTATTTATAGGAAGATAGTATGTAATTTTGAAACACTTTATTTGCTGCATACTGTCTATGAGATGGTTACATAGATATTTAAAATATTTTAAAACATTTTGAATGTTACATGCAGCAGCAGTTAAAGTAGGGTGAAATGTTATTTTTGAACATTTCTATTGTACACTGTTTACAAAATGTCTGCATACTTATTTTAAATATTTTAAATAATTTAAAACATCTTATAAGATTTCATATTTAGTAGGATGTGGCATCAGAGTTGTTTGTAGCATTTTACTACAAAAGTGATGTCAGTTTAAATATTTTATGTATAACAGGATGTGACATCAGAGTTGACTTCAGTATGTCCAAACAGGAGGTGACATCAGTAGTTGACTCTAGCATTTTGCTATAAAAGGGATGTTAGTATGTTTGTTTGTTAGTGGCCTGATGAAGATTCGTTGAAAGCACTAGCCCTGTGTTTTAATTATTTTAATAAACGTGGTTTCTACTGGACGCTTGGATTTGTTTTTACATGCTGGCTGCGTGTTTTTTCTACAAGCTATTGCCCAGTGGATGAGTAGGTTCGAATGAACACTCTATGGTGATTTTGACTCTCTTTTTTATTGGATTAAGAATTCGCAAAGTAAAGCGGTTTGTAGGTTACAGCTTCGTTTCTTTTTGTGGAACATTTGGTTACCTTTTGTGACTGACTTGAATTGAACACAGCAAGTATACTTCCCACTATTTTAGCCTGGTTTTTTGTTGTATTTAATTTATTAATTAATTTACAGAATACAGAGTACCTTACATAATAATTATTGTACATTAGACAGAAAGTTAAAAAGACACTGACGGGGGATGCAAAGGTATAATGCAAACCAAGCATGAGATACTGCTGTATTCAAGGTCTATGCAACAAGCATAAGACAAAAACATTAAACAAGACAAAAAATAATGAAACTAAAGTAAGGTGTGTAAGGTAAACTCATCCAGGGCTATAACTGTTTGTTTTCAGTACAGGTTATTAATATTAACCCTAGCCCAAATTCCCAATTATCCCAAAAAAAGTGCCTGGTTAAGTGACTTTCTAGAGGTTACACAATAGGCAATGAAGGCTGAGGGAAATCAAACCTGTAGCTTGTCAACAACTCATAGCCTTAATTATCTTGAGACTTAATGCTACTAATTTCTCAGTCATGGTAGATATTGTATTACTGAGCAAGGTGGCACCTCCAAAATGACATGATTTGGTAGGTATCCACAGCTGAACTATCATTGTGGGTAACCCAGTCTGAAGGTCTTAATGTTTCAGGAATTGTTTGCCATGTGGGAAATGAAGATCACCTAGAAAGGCTAGTCAAATTGACTGCTGAAAAGTATGGTGGGATTGATATTTTTGTGTCTAATGCTGCAACAAGCCCCTTTGTAGGCAGTATGCTGGATTGCAGCAAGGAAACTTGGAACAAGATAATTGATGTAACTCTGACAGCAGTCTTCCTCTTAATAAAATTTATTGTTCCTCATATGGAGAAATGAGGTGGTGGTTCCATTATGTTAATATCCTCAATTGCTGTTTACAGTCCCACAGTGGGTGTTCGTCCATTTTGTATAAGCAAGACTGCCCTTTTAGGATTGACCAAGGTCCTGGCTTGTGCATTTGGTCATATGAATATTCTTGTGAACTGGAACTGTATTGCACCTGGACTAATTAAGGCCAGATTCAGTACATATGTGTGGCAAAATCCAGATATGATGAAAGAGGTAAATGAAAAATTGCCTTTGAAGAGGTCTGGGAACCCTGAGGAGTATGGCAATGCAGTGTCTTTCCTTTGCTCATCTGATGCTTCCTATATCACTGGGGAGACTCTCAATGTGAGTAGTGGAGGCCAAGCCAGACTCTAAGAAGATCTGGGTATTGAAGGGAGAAGATAGAGATTCTGAAAGCTTTGATAATGGGGTCACCTGCTTTCAATATGTGCAGCTGGAAGGATTTGCTTTTTTGCACATCCTCCTTTTGTAAATGCACTAATTGTATGCTTATATCTGAAGATTAAAATTTCAACTTTAAAGGGCACATAAAGATGTACCAGTATCATTTCATTGGTTCTCACACAGTGAGTTAAATATCCTTTCTTGGTTGATATAAAATCGTTTTCTGTAACATTGAATCAAGAAAGATAATCAGAAGAAAGTCATATGAGGAGGGAGGTTGGCATAATAGTTAAGGTTTTACCTTCTAGACAGAAAGTGAAGGGCTTGATACCCACATGGGACAATTGGCTATGCTTAAAATGGCCCACAAGGGCAGTTAGCCTAGTACTAATCTATGAACTCATGAACCTATATATATATATATATATATATAGAGAGAGAGAGAGAGATACGTATATATATCCGCAAACATACATCATCTCTGAGACTGCACCTGCTATCTTTCATGTTCAACATTCAAAACTTCTACCAAATGACTAGTAACAAACAGTAGGGCTTCTCATGGCTATCTGGTCATAAAGCAACAGGTTCAACTTGGCAAAAAAAAATCTCACTAACGTACTACATTTAAAGAATTATTGCTCTATTTACAACTGGATCTTCATGTCACTGTTATATATACTATAATTTCAGAAACAGTGAAATAAAGTGAGTCCTTGAAACATTTATCTTGTTTTGTATGAATGCTACTGCATAATCATCATGAGTTCCATTTGACCATTATCACTGCCAGCATTGTTGTTTCTTCAAGGTAGCTTGACAAAACTAGGAAGCAATGCAGATAAAAATTAATTCTTTATATCATCACCTCTGGAGTATTTGAAAGTAGTACAAAAAGTACAAGTTGCAACTTTTCAGCATCTGGCAGGTGTCCTTAGCTGGCTTTAGGCATAGGCCAATGAGGCGGTTGCCTACAGCGCCGCTCTAGCAGGGGCACTTTTCTCGTATTCTGTATGGTGTAGGTAGACCAGGATGGGGCCACATGGTGGTGTGGGGGATGCTGTGGAGCCCTTTTACCTAGCACACAAGTTGTCCAAAGGCCAGCTCTGCAGGTATCAATAAGATTAAGGGATTTAATTAATTTAGTCTTACTGAATAACACCAGTCTGACTTACACACAATCAAAATAAGTTCCAGCAGTACTGTCAGACTAATAAGAACTTGCTGTATATTTGCCATTTAATTTTCATCCAAAATAAGGATGACAAGATTCTATTGATGTATACATAGATAAGTAAAAGCACAGAGCAAGAGTCTGTGAATCTGGAAATTTGAACAATTTATTCTTGAGAAATAGAATTGTATGTGGCCTACAAAATGTTTATGATTAAAATCTTTAAAAGGGTGTGAGTATTGTGTAAGATAGGATAACATAATTAAAAATTCAAATTAAACAGCTTGCATAAAAATTGGAAGTATGAAAAATGAAACTGAAGCTACAGTGTTGATAACACAATAGCACTGTAAAGTAAAAGCATATTGTAAGAAATGGTTCAAACTGTATACCAACAATTAATGCATGAGAATGATAACTCAGAACTGAGAATTGGTCATATCATCAGTGGCCATTTTTCTCAAAGTGTGAATACAAGCAAGATAAAAAAAAATGTCCAGCCCTTACCGAAATGTAAGAAATATGACCAAGCTAATCATTTTTCACAAGCATGTAAATCTAGAAAGAAAGGACAGAAACATATTTTGCAATATACTGAAATAAATAAACTTAATTGCAATGCAAACAAGAACTGACCCATGTAAGACAGAATGTGGATACTGTTGATTTTATTTGCTGAGGCTGTGTGCACATTTTATAAACTGAACTTAGAAATTCAATGGCTGTGCCATTGCAAGTCACTGGACTGAAAATCCATGAGTAAAGGATATATTTATCACTTTTAGTTTGGCTACAGAATGTAACATTACTGAAAGCAAACTCAGATAGCTAGACTTGAATAATTCTGGGCACCTACTGAAACATCTGTTAGATTAGGCTCTGCTGTGTGTTCAACACAAAGAGCACAATCCACAGTTTCAAGTTATGCCAATTCAGCAACTGACCATGTTAGGAAAGTCTATATTTGAATTTATGGGCATGAATTTACAGTGTGCAAGTGTGGTAGCAGTGAACTGCAAGGCATAGTCCACACACAGATATTGTTTCATACAGTCAAAAAACATCGATTCTATATTTATGCAGCTCAAAGAGTGAGGCTCCAAAAGCGCAGTGTGCGGTGATGATGGATCCCAGAACATAACTGGAAGTTTGTTTCTGGATTTTTATCAACACGGGGCTAACAAATTTTCTTGGATTGTCAAACTACCAGAATATCTTCATCACACTGAAAATTGGTTAGCATTACAGTCATTGAAAAATATTATACTGATTGGATGGCAAGAAATAAAATTTTACTGATTCAAGTTTACCATGTTTATTATAATGAAATTTGTGAATCAAAGGGATTGAAGTGCAAATCTAATTGAGTAATTGTGACAAATCAGCTACACTGTCTCACATTAGAAAGAATGTATGAAACTATTAAATGTGAAAAAAGCCAAATGGCATTTTTTTTTACCAAGAATGTCAAAAAGAGTTCAAGCTAATGACAGGTAAACCATCTAATCTGCATGATGTAACAAAAAAAAAAAAATCAAGTCCAGGGATGTTATGATGCCACATGAGATTTCAGGCAGACCACAGAGTAAAGGTGTTTAAATAACTTCTTTCAGTTCAAGGACAGGCAGTGTCTCATATATGTTGACTAGTACTCCAAGTATCCAAGGTTATCAATGCATATTTTCAAACTGCTGAAACAGTAAAAAATGTGACTTTTTCCCAATCATTGTATCCCTAACATATTCACCAAAGCTTCTGGTCCAGCCTGTAAGTCAAGAATTCTAAGCTTTTTCACAGCAATAGAAGTTAAGATACACAACATCTTTCCCACTAAATCTTCAAACTTTTATTCTGAGACAGTTATTCTAACAGTGAAGACCATCATGAGCAAATGCATTGCCAGCAGCAAGCAGCAAGCAGCACTGTTATTTTGTGCTTTTTATATACAGAAACACCACTACAGCCCACAGGACTTTCATCTTCATGGTTGTCAATGACAAGCAAAATGAGTACAAGGTTTACAGCATTTCCTGTTCTACCAGATTGTAAACCTACATAAAAGCTTTTAAACATCAAAATAAATACTGTAGTGAATGATTATATAATATATTGCCAATACCAAGACTGGTGCAGAGTGTCAAAATCCAATTGAAAAGCCCTTGGAACAACAAGAAACTGTCATCACTGTAATGTCAAACATGCCAAGGTCCTATTTAAATCAAGAGAAAGTCTAACCCTGAGAAGGAAAGGAATTAAAAGTACTTGTACTGGATTAAACTGTTTAGAGAAATGACAGAGAAATTATCATCAAGAGAAAAGTTGAACCTGAAACTGTCACAACTTATTCAGCCTGAGACTGTTCAAAAGTGTGATTCATACATGCATTCTGATAGTGGCTGTCTTCCAATTCCTCATCCATGGCCAACGACTAAATGTGACCTTACAATAAGCTATGATTACATCATTTACTAGTTACTGTAAATTATTTAGCAGTTATTACAAAGCCAGTTAGATGGAACAATTATGCTACATGCTTCAATAGTAAGGACTGAATTAGAAAGCTGCTACTATAATGTACTGCCCCTTTTGTAGCCCCTCCACATTATTACTGTCAGGCTTCCTACCCCATCAGTCAACTCACTTCCTCCTCCATTATAGATGACCACCATGCCCATTTACTCCACAAATAATGCAAAGGCCCTACAGCCTACTTGCTTCTTGCTCATGGCTGAAACCCTATCTGCTTATCCATTCCCCAGGGGAATGAGAAAGTTGGGTGGTTAGGATGAGCCATCAGGATAGTGTGTAGTCCTCAACACCTAGCAGTCTCTCTGTAAGTGGTTGTGACTTCCTGCAGTTGTTGTTCATAGTGGGTAAATGAATGTAACTATACATGTCAACCCCCTCCTACCAATGCAGTGTACATCTCAATGCAGTGTGGAATCACGATAGAATACACAGCTGCAGACATACACCTCCCAGTTCTGTTGGTGTCAGCACATTAGTAGGTCAAGCCACCTCCCTCTTCTCAGGATTGACAAGCCATCAGCCACTCCTCCCCCTACTCCCCCAGTACTCATGTCACTAACTGAATATGGGCCATCTAAGGCATAGACAGGGCCTTATCCCTCTGCACCATGTAGGGAGCCTGCAAGTTATATTGCATTTATATTACTGTAGCTATTCATTATCTATGCTTCTTCTAGAAAGAAATGATGCATGTATATGATGTGACAACTATACAGTATCATGTTATGATGATGTTTGTAGTTGATTAGGTGAAGTTGTCCAGATAAAAAGATATATATTCTTTAATTGTACAAAACAGCACAGCAGATAAAAATTGCTGCAGCCAGGCTCTTTAACTTAAGGAAGTTTCTCTGAACTGTTCTCCTTAGCTCTCTTGGTGAAAGATCACATGACACATAACATTATAACACTATATTTAACTATAAGCAATGTGTGACTTTATGCTTAACTTACTAGTGGCATTTTCTGATATATACAGATATTCGTGACTTAAACTGCTGCCCACACAAACATTAATGAAATTAAATAATCCTTTACCAAACACAATACTTGTGAAATGGTGAGTGTTCTGGATAAATACAGCACCTTTTCACCATTCACAAAAATGCAGAATAGGTCAGGAAACTGTTAGTGCATTTTCTACATGAAAGGCAGGTAACATATTATCAGCAATGAAGGTAGTAGCAAATGTTTTGAAGTACTTTTGTCAAAACAGCACATCAAAGCAAACTTTTTGAATTAACATACTGCAGAGTAAAACAATATGTAATACATTGACTATAATACAGAACAACGTGGCTCTCAATTCATAATCAGTAGTAAATGTGAAAAAGGACAAGTTTAGCAAGGTGTATAATTAATTTCTTTATTACAGAAATAAAATCCATTCAATTCACATTTAACTTCATTTGTACATAACCCCTTGCATTCAACATTGCAGATGTCACAAAAATATGTAATGCTAATAATATGAAAACAGAGACTTGAATTATATAATATACTTTACACTGTACTACACTATACTTCACATTTATGATCCCTAGCAATGTAAATTTGCACTGGTCCATATAAAAAAGGATATACTTCAATACAGATACCCATCTAGAATACAGTTATCTGGTGCTCACCCTTTGTTTTTTCTAATTTAACTTCACATTAGTAATGTCACAGCTATGTGTATTACCATTTTTTTCAATGAACAAAGGAGAAAGACAACATCAGTTTTATCGATGTTTAACAATGTTTGTACAAATTATTATTTTAACAATGTAATGTCATATGACTAAAACAGCTATTTCAGCTAAGTATTCAAATACGTATTCCGTTGTGTATATTCTTTTTAAATCTGTCAAAAAGAAGAGTGCATTGCAATTATTGATTACTCAAGTGTCCCTTGATTAATCAAATTTAAACAATATATTTTTCACTAACTCAGGAAAATGGCCAATAAGCAAAGAAATTTACCTCATCCCCAGTTCACAGTAGTAACCTGATAATCCTTGCTTAGTAATCTTTATCATAAACAACAGTATTGTATTGCCTATCATAATTAATGCTCAAAGCAAAAGAAAATTTGGTGCACAACTTATGCACTAGACAAGCAGTGTATTTATACTGAACTACATAGTGCAAGAGATTTAAACACATTGAAATGTTAATACTTTATATCTTTAAAATGCAGCCACCATAGTTTCTTGCTACCCTCTGCCTGATGTCACTGTTGGAATACTTAATTTAATTAGAAACCACTCTTGCTCAAAATTGCAGCTGTAAACCAGAGGAAATAATTTTATGTTGCACAACTTATAAGCACAGGTATGGCATCTAAGTCCAAGGCAGTCATTGTTTCACTGTATTTGGCATTCATCAGACCTATCATTGAGTACAATGCCCCCTTTGGTATGCACCTAACCAGGCATATCCAACAATTGGAATGTCCACAGAGGTTCCTCACTAAAAGAATACAGGGCATAAGTAATATGTCCTATGCAGATTGCCTCAAGGCCCTATCCCTGTATTCTGTCTTCTACAGGCTTTTGAGGGGAGATCTATGCCTGGCACACAGGGCATTGTCAGACCCCACTCTGATGGACCTCCTGCATATCCACAAAACAATCAGTACCAAAATTACCTGTTCTACCCATGCCTGTGATATAAATAGGATCTGTTAGAGAGACAGGTATGTATCTCAGAGACTACCCTGTCAATGGAACAGGCTCCCCATCCATGTGAAGCTGAGTTCCTCCCTAATCCAATTCAAGTGCAAGTTGGACAATTGGATGGGAAACCAGAAATTCATCCCTGGTTTGGCACCTATGCCTCTGATGCAAACAGGTAACCTGTAAATGGTTTATCTCACAGCCCCATGCTTACACTTATCGAGGAGATCAGAACTTGTCAAGAGATTTGGAATGCATGGCTAGGCTTAAAAAGTCCCTTGTGGTCATTAGCCTAGTAAACACCTATGAACTTATGAACTTAACCCAGGGTACATTCTTACATCTTCTCCTATTTCCATACATGTATGCATAGTCCACAGAAGAATGAAGGAACATTGCATAAAGCCAGTCCATCAAAATCATAGAATAATTCTCTTCTTCTGAAAGTCACTTACTGTCTGTGTCTTCTAAATATATCCTGATAGCCAATGCCAAATGCTGTCTACCATTTTATTTAAACCAGTTAACATCCCATGGTTGTGTGTCCATGTAAGCTTTATAATATAACCAGTATTTTCCTTCTCCATTGATCTCAGTCTCCTTCAGTCCAAGCTTCATCCATCCATCCATCCATCCATCCATCCATCCATCCATCCACATAATGATAAATGACCTATCCTGTTAGACAATGGGCACAAAACTTTGAAGCTCATTCTGGGGAGGGGTGGTTACTAGTCTATGACAGAATGCACATACGTCTTCATGTACACACACTGAATGCACATCTAAGGACAATTTATAAGATTGTCATTCAACATGCTACATGATTTTGGTAATAGGGAAAATCATGGAATGAGATTCTTCAAAGATTCCTATAGCTTAATGTATTTAAATTGAGTGAATTTAAATTATTATGATGTCAAAGATTTTTCATGTCCCTAATACAGTTCTTCCCCAAAGTGACTCTCATCATCTTCTGCGGTTTATGGTCTCCGTGTCAGAGCTTATCTTATTAGTCTCACTAAACCTGCAGCACTGTGAACTCTACATTTATGAACCAACTTGCACTTTTAAAGGACATTTTGCTACTGAACTCAATCAATGATTTCACTTATTGTGGCAACTATCTGATTTTAAGTGTAGCAGCCTCATTTCAAAACCCTCATCTGTAGATGTGGCTTAGAAGGAAAACAATGTAGTTATAATTATGGCTTCAGTTTAAGGAAATATAGTTTCATAATTTCTGTGATTCTGTAATGCAACAAACATTTTTGAATAATGAAAAGTAATGCTTTTAAAATTAGAAGCAAATGATGTTGCATGTTGTTTTTGACCAGGTATATTTATGATTTATAGTGTGACAAATGACCCATAATAAAAAGCATATAACTGCTGTGAATCAAGGAGATCACACATTTTCCAGAGTGCTAACAGTACTAAATAATTATAAACATGTTTACCCATTCTCAAAGGGGAATATATGCTGAATTGCTTTTATAAAAGACTGTTTATCTTGCAAACAGGTTACAAGTATCAGCCACTATGCATATGGGGAATTTGCAGGTTTTATACATTCTTGGCCAGCTGACTAAGGAGCCACTATTTAGCTCAACAAACCTTTTTTATGTACCCAGATGAAGATCAGCATTTTTGCCTTACCACATCCATGCCAGAATATCTCTTATTGTATAAGACTTGCTTGCTTTCTTATAGAAATATGGGCAGTGAGGAGAATTTAATTTGTATGGCACCCTGCCTGCACTGAATACTTAACAATCATGCCTCTTTTTCATTCAATTTCATTACTTATTTTCATCCATTATACTGGGTATCTGTAAACTATTTTCTACATATATTATGTATATCACACCTATACGTACTACATATGCTACTATGATTTTAAATGCATTGCATTGTTTCTTTACTGAATTATCAAAGTTGTATAGTGTGTATGTGATTGGGGAACCTGAGACTAATACTCATCCATCTAAGTCATAACTTATTTCTGTCCACAGTTTACAGACGGTGCTATAAAATTAAGCATGACCACATATTAACAGATTGATGGGAAAACTTAAACTGCAGTGCAAAAACACATCTATCAGAATACACTTTTACACTAGTAACATTGGTGAAGAGATAGCTTAGAACAGGTACTACATACACTAATGGTTCAAGCCTAGTAATTTAAAGGAATGTGCACAGCTGAACAGAGCAATGTCTTTTAACATGTGACTAAAAGCAGATTATGTGCTCATTTTAACTGAAGGAAGACCATTATCCAGAAACACATACACTAAGATTTAAATAAAAACAGTTAAAGTTGTCAAGTTATTGTCACATTGAATTGAAGATTTCATGTCTGCTCAATGACTGTAGTCTTCTCAGTTTTCAAAATGGCATCCAGTAAAAAATGTGTGAGTGCTAAAGTAATATTTTAGCTTTATTGTATGGTGGCAATATCAAATCCGTCTTGATATAAGCCAGTCATTACTGCTGACTTGGAGTCTTTAAAACAAAGTTAAATGTATTTATTCACAAGAGCTTTCCAAGAACTGAATGCATGAAGATGCTGTCTCCTCCATAGATTTTGACCACCCTGTAAGGTTCCCAGCAATGTATGGCAGAATATTAGAAGTCACTTGATTGTAGTAAGATACCTAGTTAAAAAATAAAAAAAAGCAGAGTTTATTCAAAATAAGTGTGGATTAGTATATCTGGCTAAATTTTTACCATGCCAAACAGACCTTTTAATAGTTCCCCATATTTTTTAATTATATAGTGCAGTTTAAGTGGTTCCTCAAATTTGGGTTTGTTAGACATAATCTGAAAAAAAATAAAACTTCACAATAGCAGTGGTATTATAGCTTGTTGGCTTCATATTTTTTCAAACCTGCGGTATTATAGCTTGTTGGCTTCGTATTTCTTCTAAGGAATCCAGCATCTTTAGTGTTTATCTGTTACTTAATAATCTGAAAACAGAATATGCCTTCCAAGGAAAAAATCTAACGTGTGCAAACAGCACACTAAATAATGTCCACTAAAGTTCATTTGAATAAAATATAAAAGGAGAATGCATATCTGCAGACTGCAGAAAACATTATAGTTTCAGACAGCCTAACAAAGCCAGTTTTATATTCATTTTCTGTTAAAAGAGAACCACACCCAAAAAAGGAAAACATGTTTTTCAGCAAATCGTAAACTTTTCTGCATTTCTAATGCCTCTGTATCAACGTCAATGGTTACTATTGTTTTCTAATTTGTTATACCCCAAAATGATCAGAATGAGGCTGCCATGGCTAACATTATTTTTTTATAGTCAATGGCTTTGCCTTCCTGATGTCATGTTAGAGGGACAGAAAGAATTTTTTTTTCTCAAAAAAATTTTTATTTTTCAAATACAGTTGAATAAATTCCATAGTATTTGTATATAACATCTTAAATAATTATGTACACCATTTACATCAGCATGACACTATAACAGAGCTCAATATATACAATTACTTTATAGGTATAACAATCCAGTTATCAGTGTATCTCTTCAGTTATTGTAAAGTGTCAATCAATGATAAGACTTTTTTCTATTGATAGTTAATAAATGGCTTAGGATGAATCCTTAATCCTTTAATTTTAATTTCCAACAATGCTGTGGTCTTTAGTAGGCTGTAGAAGTCTTCCAAAGTTGGTATTGTGTTTGTATGCCATCTTCTTCTTATACACTTCATTGAGATTGCAAGTATTGTCCATACTAGATACATATTTGACTCATTCAGCTGAGAACCTTCGTACACATTTAATAATACTAGAGCTTTAGATAAGTTAAATTTTCATTAAATAAAGCTTCTAAAAAGTTTTTAATACCATTCCAAAATAGCTTAATTTTAACACAGTCAAAATGTGATTCCAATCTGCATTGTGCATTTGCTCACACCTCCAATATATTCTCTTTGTGGAAGAATTAATTTTAGTAATTCTATCTGGAGTTAAGAATGCTCTGTGCAAGCATTTCCAATTAAAAACTTTCCAGTATTGTGTAAAGGATGTATGTTTTATTGTTAATAAAATATTTGATTTAATTCCTTCAGTTAGCTGTAATGAGCGTCCTTTCGTTATATAATTCCAATATGAGGATTTGGGTGTTGTTTTATAATTTATCAATATCTTGTAAATTTTGAAATACTATTTCCCATGTCATAATCATTATATATGATTTCATATAGGTATTTCGTAAGTTTAGGTATTTCTTTAAATGAAGAATTACTAATTATTCTGCATAAATCTTACAAATACATCAGAATGCTTTGCATAGTTAGCCAATCTTGTTGTGAAATTTTGTATGCTGTTTCTATTGTTTGCATATCCAGAACTTTTAGTTCTTTGATACATTGAAACCAACAAATAAATCATTTCTGTTCCCAGGAATTAATTATTTCTCTGTATATTTTATATGGATAGCTCTTTGTAACTATGAATGGTGTTGAAAGATCAAACCAGATTTTTAAATCTATATTTGCATTAATAATTTTCCTAAATGAGTCAATGTAATAATTAATCATATGAGTTTTAGTGGGCTTAGTTATGTTATATTGCATACTAGTACATAATATGTGCCATGGCAAATTGTTTTTATCTATTTGAAATTTTTTTGTAAATCAAAATTCATTTATTGATATTACAGTTAGTAATTCTTTACAATTTGCAGAATAATGTGGACTTATCCAATCTGAGATTGTTTTAGATATTCATAGGTTCATAGGTTCATAGGTAGATACTAGGCTATCTGCCCTAGGGCATTTATAAGCCTAGCCAGAGTGTGTTTGGCTTCCGCCTCCCTATTAGACTAGCCTACTGTGCCTCTGTAAAGTAGGTTATAGAAGGTACCCTTTTAAGATTAGTTTACTGTGCCTCTGTCTAGCAGGGACA
Source organism: Protopterus annectens (assembly GCF_019279795.1). Taxonomy (NCBI): domain Eukaryota; kingdom Metazoa; phylum Chordata; order Ceratodontiformes; family Protopteridae; genus Protopterus; species Protopterus annectens. Next base: position 925,740,076 of record NC_056730.1, read on the forward strand.
CAGAAGAGATCCCAGGGATGAATTTACGATTTCCCATCCACGCGTCCAGATTTCGCTTGAAGAGGGTCAGCGAGGGGCTATGTCTAACATAAATTGGGATTCTATTCCAGAGTGAGGGGAGCCTCTGGGAAATGAATCTCTCCCTCCAGCATGTCCTATTTATTTTTGTGCTGAGGTTTAGATCCCTGGAGCGTATAGCTCTAAGGGACCTGGATTTTTTGAGGTGGAGCATGTCCATTAATTCTGGGTTTGATTGACATGGCTTTGTATGTCAGGCATAGATCGCCTCTGAGTAGGTGGTAAGCAGCTGAGTAGAGCTGGAGTTTCTTTAGTCGAGCTGCATAGGACATCTGTTTGTAGCCCATGATCCTCTTGGTGAGGTACTTTTGGGGTCTCTCCAGTTGCTGCAGGTGTCGGGTAAGGTACATCCCAAAAGGGGCATTGTATTCAATTATGGGTCTAATGAGTGACGAGTAGAGGGGCACAATGACCTCTCTTGATCTAGATGTGAACCCTTTCGTGATAAGGTGGGCTATATAGAAGGTCTTTCTAACCACTTTGGCAACGTGATTATCAAAGGAGAGATTACTATCTACATTGGTCCCCAAATCTCTAATTACTTCTTCTGTACTTAATGGATTATCACCTATGTGGGCACCTTGTTTTTCCCAAAGGGGATGACTATGCACTTATTAGCATCTAGCTTGAGGCCGTGGCTCTGGCACCAAGCATCCATCTCTGTGAGACCCTTTTGGAGGATGCTTGTGTCAGCTGGAGATTCGATTATGGCCCCCAGTTTGCAGTCATCTGCGAACTTTGTCAGCCATAATTCCCCCGTGTTAGCCTGAACCTCAGAGAAGTATATACCGAACAAGAGAGGTCCCAGAACAGAGCCCTGTGGGACGCCACTTATAACTGGTTTGGATTCGGACATGGCACCTGCGATTCTGACCATGTGGGTTCTATCTCTGAGCCACTTTGCAACCCATCTTGTGATATAGGGGTTGATATTTAAGCTGGTAAGCTTATTTATGATGCCCGAGTGGGGTATTGTGTTGAAGGCTTTTGCGAGGTCCAGGTAGGCTGTGTGGATTACCTTGCCCTCATCTATGGCTTTGGTAACTGTTTCAAAGAAATCAACTAGGTTTAAGAGGCAAGATCTGCCCTTAACAAAGCTGAATTGGGTAGGGTCCAGTGTCTGGAGGCTCGCAATGTCTTTGTTTATGAGTTCCATGATAATACGCTCCATAGCTTTACAGACCAGACGAGTCAGGCTTATGGGGCGATAGTTTCCGGGGTCCGTTGTGGCACCACCTTTGTGGAGTGGGACCACTGTAGCTGTACGCCATTCTTTGGGTACATATCCTGTAGTAAGGCTAAGTTTGAACAGTGACTTAATGTGAGGGTTCAGTTCTTTTTGGAGCTCATGTAAGACACAGCCTGGGACACAGTCCAGTCCCATAGATGCTGTGTTTTTTTGCTTTGGAGAGGGCAGCTTTCACCTGTGTATCTGTGATGTCAGGGAGGTTACATTCAGTTGGTATAGGCATTTGCTCCTTTGGGGGGAAGGGGGGGAGAAGTTTGCAATGAATCTGTCTGCCAGAATGTTGGCTATGTCTGTAGGTTCGGTAATATTTTGTACCATTATGCAACAATTCAGAGCATATCTGGGAGTTTCCGCCCATGTTCCTGACATAACTAAAGAAGGCCTTGTGATTATCTTTAGTGTCTAGGGCAATTTTTCTTTCGAAACTGGCTTTTGATGATTTTATGAGGGATCGAACTTTCTTGCTAATACTGATCAGAGATGCCTTCCCTTTTTGGGATTTTGCTCTGTCATGTAGTAGCTTCCTCCTTCTGTTGTATAGCTTCTTTATGGCTGGGGTCCACCAGACCATTCTCCTCTTTTTGGAGGAGTGAGCCTTGGTTTTATTTGGGATAGCACGATCCATGCATTCCTGCAGTTGCTCATAGAATGCATTTGTAAAGGATTATGCGGATTGGGTTGTATTATCCTCTGGCCCAGGGGCTTTGAAGGATTCCACCTCAGTCTTGAGAAGTGCAAAGTTGGCTATAGAGAAATTCTTTACAGTGATTTCCTTGGCTGGGGGTGGGGACGGGATATGGATGTCCAGGGAAATTTGTTTATGGTCTGATCTTACCAATGAGGGGATTGCCTCTGGTGTGGAACATAGAGTCCCCATGTTGGTGATGACCAGGTCCAATATGTTGTTCCTTCTTGTGGGAGTGGTGACCAGTTGTTCCATTGTGTTAGAGTTTATGAATTCAAGGAACCGTTGGGTGAGGGTGTTTGGGCTTGAGTAGTTTTCCCAGTCAATGTTTGGGTAGTTGAAGTCACCCAATAACATAGTGTTTGGGGAGACCTTCATATTCTCCAGTGTTCTCAGGAATGCCAAGTGGGGTTCCTGTAATAGGGAGGGTGTTCTGTAGCAGGCTACAAACTGAAAGGCAGTTTTGCCCACTGTTAGTTGCACATGGATGGTTTCCGATGCTTTGTGCAGTGCCACTAACCTGGAGGTGTAGGTATCTTTGATGAATATAGATACTCCCCCTCCTTTTGTGCTTCGGTCCAAGTTTTGGTGCCAAAATGCATGGTATGAGTTATAACCTGGTAGTGCTGGGGTGCTCTCAGGAGCCTTGAACCAGGTTTCTGTTACTGCACAGACATCGATTTTCTCCATACCGAGGAGAGCCTCGACTGCATGCATCTTGAGGTTTAGACTTCTGGCATTGAATAGCATTACCTTTAGTTCTTTTATCCTTGGGTTGTCTATGGAGGTGGGTTTGTCCTTTGAGCCTTGCCTAAAAAAGGCACTATGGGGGTGGCAAGAGCCTTGGCCAGTATACGAAAGCCTAAGGGTGACAGGTGCAAGCAGTCCCTAGCGAAGCAACGTGGCTTGTCGAGCATGTCATCCCAGGCTGACAGACACTGGATCCCCTTTGAATGACACCAATACTTTAGCCAATTGTTGAAACTGATCATTTTGTCTTTATACTGCAGCATCATTCTTGGTGAGGGCATACCAGCCTGGGCTACATGGTCAGAAAGCTCCTCTATGTCTCTTTTTATGTAGTCCAGGGAGGTACGTCTCAGATCATTCACACCGAAAATGATGGAGTCATACTTGTACTTGCTTTGGAGTGACCTGAGTGCTTGCATTATGTGGCAGATCCTGGCACCCGACATGCAGATTACAGTGACCTTCTCCTTGTTCTGTCTGGTGAGCGGGACGTCAGTGTGCCGGACAATAGAGTCCCCTATAACAAGTGTATTTGGTGTGTTGTTTGGCTTTAAGGGCTGTGACTGTGAGGCACACTGATTTTGTGAGATATGTGATTCGTGGGTATTGTTGAGGGGTGGCTGTTGCTTGGATATCTGCTTAGGAGATCTTTGCTGTTTAGGCAGATTTTTATTTAGAGCCTCCGAGTATGTTTTTGTGTGTTTATGTGTTGGGTATGTAGATGCAATAGGTCTGTGTGAGACTGGATTTGTGGTGTGGGCCTTTTCCTCCTGACTGACTGTGCCAGTCTTGGGTTGAGAGAGCTCTGCCTCCAGTTTGGCTGTGTAACTGCATCTCTCACATGTATTAGAGTTTGTTGGAAGGAGGAGAGGGTTGTCTGTGTACATAAGGCAATTGTAACATTGCCTCAAAATTCCCAGATTCACCAGCTGGACTGGAGAGTAACCTTGAAACTGACCCTTGGACATACCAGATTAGTATAGGGAACTGTTTTTTTACTGATCAGATTAGGGGAGGGAACTGATTTTTCTCTTGATCAGGAAGGACCAATCGGGAGCCTAATACTTATGAGAAGTCAAGGAGGGTGTAGTGCTTTAGTTAGTTAGTGTTTCCTTATACGAGCTGAGCAAGTGCAGGGCTTTAGAAAGGGAATAGAGTGATTACTTTGAGAGTTTGAACAGTTCTAAGGGAAAAAGTGAAGAGCAGACTTTGTGGAACCTGGAATAGTTTAAACCTGTTTAGGCGGCGCTGCCCGACGCTGCTCAGTGCGCAAAACCGCACAAAAAGAGAGTTGTAGGGTTTTAAGAGAGAGAGATCAAGGAGTTTAGAAGTGACCCAAAATGGCCAATAAAACTACAGCTTCTGGGTAGTAACCACTCCTCCAGGGACAGGCAGGCTGTTCAGTGTTAACCACTCCCACTGGTGAACACAGAGACTTCCCTTTAGCCCAAGCAAGCATTGGCCTTCTAGACACTTCCAAACAGTTCAGAACAGCAAATCTGTAACTGAACTTTCTTAACTTTCAGAAAGTGGGAAAAAAAGCAAGATTTTTTTTTTTTTCTTTTTGTTGTAGTTTAAAGGTAGCAGAGATACACAAGCAGCAAAATAATCACAACAGTGCAATAAATGACCCACACTATATTGATGCTTTTATATATGTTTCTATATCAGGAAAGTTTAATCATCCCTGTTTCCATGGTCTGATATGATGTATTAAAGCTATTCTGTTTCTTTTGGGAAACCATAAAAATTTTATTAGGCATGAGTTTATTTCTTTCAGTATATTCCTTTCTGGTAACAGTTGTATTGCCAAAGCTATATATAGAATTTTGGGTAGTAAAACCATTTTTATTAACTGTAGTCTATCTTCAAATGTTAAAATTATTTTGTTCCACTTTTCCACAGAGATTTTAATTGTATTGATGATATTATTGTAGTTTTTTTAGACTAAATCATTATTATCCTTGCATCACTCAATTCCTAGATATTTTAAGGTAGATTCTTGTTTCCCTATAATGTGATTCCCCTTTGTCTGGAATTATTATTTTTTTATTTAAAAATAAAATTTTGATTTTGATTTATTGAAATGGAGTCCTGATGTCCTGTAAAATGTGCCAATTAAAATATCTAATTCTTCTAATGTCTCTTTTGTAATGGATAATGTTAATAATATGTCATCAGCAAAGAGCATTACTTTAGAACTGCATTGTTCATAAACATCTACTCCTTTGATTTTTGTACTGTTATGTATTGAATCTGCCAATATTTCAATAGCCAAAGGAAATAGAATCAGTGACATGGGACATCCTTGTTTAGTACCTTTGTTAAATGTATAGATTCAAAGGTGAAAGGACCTAGGTTAAGATATGCTAAATTATTTGTATATATATATATATATATATATATATATATATATATATATATATATATATATATTCTTTAGTAGATGAACAAAGGAAGGAGGAAATTCAAATAACACCAGCATTTTAAATAAATAGTCCCAATTTAGGGAATCAAAGGCTTTCTATATATCTAAGCCAATTATGAGTGTTTATTTTCTTTATTAACATAATATATAAGAGAAATTATCCTTTTAATATTGCCATGTGTATGTCTATGATATATAAATCCAGTGTGATCGTTATTTATTGTTTTGGATAGTGGTATTTTCATTCTGTTAGGTAATAATGTCACAAATATCTTATAGTCATTAGTTAATAATGATATGGGTTTATATGAGGTACAGAGGTTTGGGAATTTGTTTTCCTTTAAGATTGGTGTGATTAAGGAATATCTCCAAGTGGGTGGTATTAAAGCTTGTGACTGAATTTCTAATAGTGTTTTATGGAAGAGGGATAGTATCTTTGAAAGAAAAAGTTTATATATCCCCATAATTATGCCATCTATACCTGGAGCTTTATTATTTTTACCCTCTTTTACTGTATCTGTAATTTCTTTGTAGGATATGGGTGCTTGCAGATCTAGTTTCAATTTTTCTGGTATTTTTTTGTATACCAGAACATTTTTCATCTAGATTTAATTGATCAAGATGTATATTTTCTTTTTGGAAATGTTCCATATCGTGATTTCTATAGGCATTTCCCCCTTTCTTTTCATGGAAGATATTTTTAATGTTATTAGCTTTTGATTGTAGTTTGATTCTTGTGGATAAATTATGTAGATATTTGAGAGAAGTGGCCAGGGTATTCATTTTTAGTTTTTCTAAAGTTAAACTAGCTTTATGTGTTATAATTTTGTTGTATTTATTGTTTAATACCTCTACTTTCTTTTTCATCTCCAAGAGATTTTGAACATTTTTCAGCTTTTACTGACAAAAGTTTGGATTGTAGATCTAATAATTCATAATCCCATTCTCTGATTTTTTTATACCAGGTTAGGATTTTACCATATATGTAAGTTTTTAATGAGTCCCATATCATTATTTTATTTATCTCTGTGGTGTAATTAATATCTAAGAAGAACTGTAATTCAGAAAATAACCAGGGTTTGAACTCTTTAATTTTATTTGCATATGCTGGAATTCTGGAGTTAAAGATTAATGGTTTGTACCATTTTGAAGTTTTAGTGTCAATGAATTGTGGTCTGAAAAGGGGCAGGGAGTGATTGAGAAATTAATGATTTTAGAGTGCAAGTCATGGTCAGCAAATATTTTGTCTGTTCTAGTTTGGGTACCAAATCTATGATCTTGATGGGAAAACAACAAAGATTTATCTTCTTTAAATTTGAAAGTATCTACAAGATGAAATAATTCTACCCACTTGTTTAAAGCGTTTGATACAGCAGATGTATGCAACAGACTTTTATTTGTAGTTTCAGAAATATCCAGTATACAGTTAAAATCTCCTCCTAATATTAAGTTGCCTTTATAATTATTGGAAATGAAATCCAAGTGTTTTTTAACAGTTCCTGTTCCAATGGCTGGGAAACAGTATAGATTGGTTAGGGTCCATATTCTCTTATTATATTTAACTATTACTAATGCCATAAGGCATTCTTTATCTTCATACTTATAAATGATTTCTGGGTTAATCAAATTTGATTTCCATAAAATTGTTACCCTTTTTGTCGTTGTCTTATAAGTGGATTGTGCCAATATCATATATTCCTTTGGATTCAATTTGTAATTGTCATTTGTTTTGAAATGAGTTTCTTGAAGGAAGACAATTTGTGCTTTGTTCAGTTTTAAATATTTCAGTAGATTTGATCTCTTGCTAGAATTGTTTAAGCCATTGGTATTTAAAGATAATAAAGTTAAATCCATCTTAGGTTATTTAGACTATGTAGTTTTTGTTTTATCATGACTATTAAACATTTTTCTTTGATAACTATAAAGTATATGTTTGAGCTTTTAAAGAAAATTATTAGTTTTATACTTTGAGTGTTTACCAATAAAGTAATGTTTTGGTCAGGCATACTAAAAATGTTTTTGTGAAATAACAAATTTAAATTAATAAATGTTAACAAAACTAAGATCCGCACTTGCCATGGAATGAAAATCATTTCTAATCTGATAGATAAACCTTAACTTCATCAGATTATCACTCATACCTTGACAATCCATAACATCTGAGCTCCATAAATTGAATTATCATATGGAGAATATTTGTAACAGGAATAAGCAATATTTATATTGTTTTGAACAGATATAGTACTATTGTAGATTAGACAGAATTCTAATACAATATAAATGTCTACTTATTGTATAAGCATTAATATTTACATGAAAGACAGATGACAAGTAATTCAATCATAGTAAAATAGGATGTATCATATATAAAACCTCAGTAAAAGATTATAGCACACAGTTATTTAACATATTCACCCTTACTGATAAAGTCTTTCAAAATGTATTACTTAATATAAATAGATGGTAATAATATTTATACCTAATGTTTATAATATAATGTAATTTACTGGATATATCAGAAGTTATATTTCATTGTTTGCCAGCATTTAAGTAATCATTTTGTTGCTAACTTACTTAAAGCATCAAGTTTGTTTTATGTAAACATTGACGAAAGTTAGTGCATTTTAATTATCATTGCATCCCTCTCCCCCCCATTTCCTAAACATAAGGATTTTCATATCTGTTATTTCTTATTATAAAATGAGTGAAATTATAGGTTAAAAACAACAAATTCACTTATTGTGATTAATGATTACAAGTTCCCTTTTCATATCATATACTGCCATTTTATAGCATATACTGACAGTTTTTAGATTTAAATGGCAACATTCTATTTTGTATAATCAGCAAAGGTTAAACTGAGTGATTATTGTCAATTTAATACTATTTGTTCAGAATGTGATTGTTACATTCCGTGAAATTGCTAGTTCAGGCTTCTATTGTTTCCCTTGAACAACTTTGTCAGTTTGATGTCATGTATAAAACATTAGTTACCTTGGTAACAGCTTAAGTATTATGTATGGTCAAGATGGGTTACAAAAACTACAATTCAAGTTAAAGCAATTACATGACTTGTTATGCATATTTACTTATATAAGAAAATCATCATGCTTCCCCTTGATGTTCAATATAGTGTATGTCATTTATGACAAGTTAAAACAGTAGTGTTATTATACACAAGCCCATTTTATTAAATCCAGTCTTTAATATCTAAATTCAGCAGACTGCTTCATCTTATGTAACGATTATATATTTTATATCTAAATTTACTAAAATGATATAATACATAACTATTGTGTGTGTGGTTTTTTTTTGGGTATTGCTTAGTTATTTGAGAGACCACAAGCTGTTAAGCATTATTGTCACTCTGTCTCTGTTACCATAGCAACCTGGGAGCGTCTGTTTCTGTTAGTGTGTCTGTGTACTGCTTACCAGAGGCTCACGATGCACCTGAAGCAAAGCTTCACTTCACTGCAACTTCAAGCCTAAATTCCTTCCCTTTCAGTAAGGCAGCAGCCAGGAAAAGAACAGAGAGCAAACAGATAAAAAAAAACCTCCCAACAAGCTGCCACAGCAAGAGACAACACACTCCTCCAGCCCTCCCACCTCTCATTCAGAAGACATACAAACAAACCATTCTCTGTCAAAATATCCCAAATCACAGTTCTATTCACCCCCTTCCACTGGATCCAGGCTAAAACACCAAATGGCTCTTCCTAATTCACAAGCATCAGTAAACCTCGATCACAAGCCGCAACCCACAGCTTTCCGGAGATGAAAATGGCAACATATAACAGCTGCCAAACACATCTGCAGCCACATACACCATGTCAGGCTTAACAAAACAGCACTTAAAGCTATGATACCTGCCATAATTTATATTAATTATGTTTAGACAGAATAATAATGACATTTTTACTAGCTGACAGACATGGGTGCATCCATGCACACCATATCAGGATTGATCAAACAGCACTCAAAGCTATAAAAAAACAAATATAGCAAGCATGTAACACAGAGGAGACCCAGTACTCAAAGTAGTAAAATGCAAACCTTTAATGTAAGCGCTTCCGTGGAGGTCAATGCCCCCACTTCTTCAGACAACTTTACAACATAACTACCAACCTTTTTATATACTTGATGAACATCATTAATTATTTGATTATCAATCAACCATTTGCTACTTGTAAAACAACTATAAGCACATACTATTAAACCACCTTTTAAAAATTAGCACATGTGCATTATATATATATAAAAGAATCAATATAAAACCTCTGTTTAAATATATGTATATTTTTTCTTAAATAATCATATACATGTTTATACTCAAAATAATTAAAATATATTAACATGTTGCAACTTCATTATTAAGTCAAACTTTTACTACAAGCTCTTAATGACTACCTGCTTATCTTACTTTCATATTACATGCGCCCAACCATTATCTACATAATGCCGTGAGCTTTAGAATACTCTTAATGGACATAAATTCATTTAAACCTGGGGGGGGGGGGTAGGCTAAAGTCCTTATTTGCCAGGAAGTTTCCTGTTCTTCGAGGATAAGTTGCCAAGGCCCTCCTCTTGGGTCTAATGGGATTTGTTGTAATACAGAGAAAGTGAATTTATGCTCTGGGTGAACCATAACGTGCTTAGCTAGTGCATTATTCATATCCCCCTTAAGAATACTATATTGATGTTCATATATTCTTTGCTTGAATTTTCTTTCGGTTTTACCGATATAGAAAGAGGGACATGAATCACAAAATGCAACATACACTACACCTTTAGTTTCACAATTGTATCTCCCATTATATCAATATAGAACAGGGCATGATTGACTTTTTTTGCTAATGGTTTGTCTTTCATCCCAGATCGAAGGAGCGATGTTGTAAAAACTATAATCGATCTCAAGTTATACGTTCGCAAGTTGAATTTGGAAGTGCTTATGGGTGCTAATTCTACGTTAATAAATACACTTAGAGTATCTAGTGTATTCAACCCCCCCCCCCCTGCAAGTTACCTTAAGCATGTTTGAAAAAATGTGTGAAATTGATTTAAGGTCATTAATGGATGAGAAAGGTAAAAAACTCAACAAATCTAATATTAGAAAGGATGAATGGGACTTCATAAAATTGTTGGGCTACTGTAACATCAGAGTTATGAATCCAGATAAGGGGGGTGGTTTGGTCTTCATGGACCAATCTGAATACGAAAGAAGAATGTCCCAATATTTGAGTTTGGACACCTATATTATAGTTAGCCGTAATGAATTTAACACTGCTTATAAAAGAATTAGAGTAATGCTAGATGATCTGTTTCTGGAAGGGTCTATAGACATCGATACCCTCCAGTACTTGACCATGCCTGCTCCTAGAATCTCAATTATTTTTTGCACACCAAAGTTACATAAAAACTTAGAGGCCCCACCGTTCAGGCCTATAGTCAATGGTAGAGGTTCAATTACTTATGCATGTGCCAAATACATAGATAGCATATTAAAACCTTTATTAGGTAAGGAACCACAAATATGCAGGGATTCGTGGAACTTTTTGGAAAATATTAATAAGTTACAATTCAATGATAAATACATCTTTGTAGTAATAGATGTTAAAGATTTATACACAGTCATTCCTCAAACCTTGGGTATCTTATGGACAAGGGAATTCATGATACATCATAAAGTTGATGATAATAAGGTGAATCTAGTTGAAACATTGCTCGATATAGTATTATCAAATAACTATATTATGTTTAACAACAAATTGTTCCTACAAAATACAGGGGTGGCCATGGGGTCACCCTGTGGGGCCAGCTTCGCTAACAGCATTATGGCCCATTGGGAACAATCATATTTGTTTAAGAATGAATTATTCCAGCATAATGTCCTTTGGTATACACGTTATCAAGATGACATGTGCTTAGTAGGGAAAGGGGAACCTGAACTTATAGATGGTTTCATTCGTGACATCACTAACATGACTGATTTCCTGGAATTTACCTACAATGTTGGGGTTGATTCCATAACATATCTTGATGTAAAAATAACAAAAGATAAGAATAAATCCCAGTATGAAACTACAATTTTTAGAAAACCTACCCATTCTAATGCCCTTTTACATTTTTCCAGTTGTCATCCTTACCACCAAAAAAAAGCTGTGGTTAAAGGCCAACTGGTAAGGGCAGCAAGGATGGTGTCTGATGATACAGATTTTCTGGATGAATACAAAACATTGAGAACTATGTTCCTTAAAAGAGGTTATCCCTACAAATTACTGATGGATGTCATATTAGAAGTTAGAGCAAAGAGGGAAACTGGACATTTTAGGCCTTTAGTTTCTGGACATGTTAATGTGAATTCTAATGAGATAACAACATCCCAAGAAGTTATGGGTAGTATAGGCCAACTGAGGAACAATAACAATTCCATGCTGAGTTTTTTGTCTACCTTTTGTATTGACTCTAAAGAAATCAAAGAAATCATTCTTAAGAACTGGGCCATTATACTTGAGGATCATATGATTAATAAAATATTAGGAAGTGGGCCCAAGTTTACTTATAGAAGGCCTCCAAAAAAAAGCAGCAAACAGGCAGGGAAACCAGCAGGAGAACACCAACTCACAATAAGGAGAACAAACCCGTCAATGAGCAGTAAACCACACTCCTTGAGATAAAACTGTTTTATTCTAACGTGTCACAACTGTAGCAACGTTTTCGTTGTTAAAACAACTTCTTCAGATAACAACCACTCCTATCCACAGACTAAATACAAAAAACCACTTAATAGATAAATTACATAATTAACAAGTTAAAGCAAAAGTATACTGACTGAAGGTGTTCTTTACAAATATGCACATTAAGCGCTGAATAAATATTCACATGTAATTCAAATACTTTCAGTTTTATATGCATCAAAAATTGTACATATTGTTTGTATACAAAGTCAACTCCTCCTAAAATCATATTAAAATATAAAATACTCATCACATAAAATGTAGCATAGTATACCTAGATATATATTGCCACATCAACATCATAGCTCTTCACAAAAATATATATATTATATATTGTATATTTTCAACCAATTATATTATATTAATAATAAACTCACAATATGGATTTTTGAAAAAACAAGTAAGGAACACAATAAATAGACACAATGTAGTATCTAAAATTCTCATTATGTGCATTTTGAATGAAGTATGTATATACTACACAAAACAATGAAAATCTATCTACACCCTACAGTTGTTCAGCTTTCAATTTTAAATAAGGAGCAATTGAAATGGAATCGTTCAACCCAGGGGGCTTGTTGGATTCCAACAAAATCTGCCAAAATGTTTCTTTATGGGACAACAATGCAGGCCAATTTCCTCCCCTGTTACACTGTACAACTGATTCCAAAACAAAAAACTTAAATGCTGCTCCTTCACAGACAATAGTATGCCTATATAATGCATTTTTGTTGACTTTTTTTAGAATGTCATAAACATGCTCATATACACGCCTCCTTAGCTGCCTCTCCGTCTTGCCCACATAAAATGCCTGGCAAGAACGGCAGACAGCTAGGTAAACTAAGCCCTTAGAATTGCAGTTGTAAAAATTGTTTGACCACAATCTCCTGTTTCTACTTTCCAAGTATATACATTCCTGATCCATAATATACTTGCATTGCGTACAACACCCGCAACAAAATGTCCCTTTCCTCAGAATGTTGGTACCCCTCAACCTAGAACTTTGCTCTAATGTCCTCTTTACATTAAACCCTTTTCTATATACAGTTTTGCAGGCTAGATCTTTGAGATTAGTCAAGTCAGTGAATTCCCTGAAATCGCGGAATTCTTTTTCAATAATATATCTAATCTGTCCTGCATGTTCACTGTATTGGGTAATAAACAACTGGTCAGGGCCCATTATGTCAGTAGACCTATAGGATTGGTCACCATGTGTATCCGTCTTTGCCTTCCCCAAAATAGGGGCGAACCTATTTGCTCTAAATTTCCTGACTTCATCATACACAGAATTGATCAGCCCAACAGGGTACCCTCTATCCAGAAAAAAGGACTTCAATTTGTCCCCCTCAATACCAAAACTATGGTCTTCTGATGTCATACGGGACACCCTCACAAATTGCCCCTTTAGGATAGATCTTTTTTGAAATTTTGGTTGTGAACCTGAATAGTGAAGATACCCATTGGAGAACGAAGGCTTTCTATAAATACAAGAACTAAACCATTCACCCTGTTTGCTAAGGGTGACATCCAAATAATTGACCTGATCAGCAGATACACTATAAGTAAAATGTAAAACTTCCGTTGTAGTATGCAAGTAAGTAATAAAATCATCTATGAGGCCTTGCGGCCCAATCCAAAAAATACAAATGTCATCCAGGAATCGAGTATAGTGTATCCAATACTTGGAAAATTCACTATGTACGACAAATTTTTCTTCCCAGACTGACAAAATAATATCTGCAAACGATGGAGCACAATTGGCTCCCATAGAGACCCCTGAAATCTGCTGAAAATACTCCCCAGAAAAATAAATGTAATTATACTTAAGAACCATTTCCAATAAATGTAAAACCAAATGAACATCATTGTTTGTAACACCTGCACAAGCCCACAATGCTTCTTCCATCCATTCTAAACCAACACTATGGGGTATCACTGAAAATAGATCAACCACATCGATTGTGACGAAAAATATATCAGGCCTGAATAGATCAGAAGTAACCCCTCACAAAAATTCCCACGAGTCCTTGAGAAGATAATCATGTTTTCCCCACAGTTGTTTCAATTTCCAATCCAAAAATTTTGATAGATTGTGGGTTTTGGACCCCCGGGCTGCAACAATCGGACGCATAGGAGGATCATCCACATTTTTATGAATCTTAGGTACCCCAAAAATAGTAGGTACCTTAGGATGGGAATTTTCCAAAAAAATTGTAAAGATCTATTTCAATAATTTCCTGATCCAAAAGATCCTTAAGCGCCAGATCAATTCTTTTGTAGGAAATATGTACCTCATTCAAAGAAACTGTTGTATACTTGGTACCATCTAACAATAAGCTGTGCATTTTAGCCTCATATAACAGTTGATCCATTATAACCGTGCCACCCCCTTTGTCAGGTTCCATCACCCAGATGTTGGCATTACCCCCTAACTCAGCCAGAAGGGCAGCCTCAGCCATACTTAGGTTAGAAGTATATTTAAACCTTCCCACCTTACTCCGAATGTGTTGTTCAATTCTATTTTCCAAATTTTTTAACTGGGGATGTAAAGGGGGGTTGTATGTACTAGACTTTTTAAGATTATGTCCATGTTGTTTAGAAGTAGTTCCAAAAATATTCTGCAAATTCAATTTGTGGACAAAAAGTTTAACATCCAACACGGTGTTAACCAAACTACTCCCCCTACTAGGCACGAATTTGAAGCCTTTGGTGAATAAAGAAAACCAAGTATCAGAAATGGCAGTGTCACTATAGTTGTAAATGTGATAATCATTAAGGGAATACTTAAAATAATTTCCAATGGGGGTGATTACAATCTGTTCAGAACCTACCAGTCCTCCCTCTGATTCCCCTCCACCCCTTGGAAGGTGGTCCCCTCATTCCCTGCTGTGGTCCCATCGATTGTCCATTCATCTGCTGATGATGGGACTGTTTGCGCAGGCGTTCCGACCTCCTCGGTAAAAAATCTTCCTGATAATGTTCATCAGAATGGGGCAAGGGGGGAAAAAGTTCCTGCGGGGGAGTTAAGTCCTCCACAGGACTAGGATTATCCCTGAGGGCTTGGGAATGTCTATAACTGCTTCTGAACAAAGGGGGATTGGGATAGTGTCTACCTTCAGCATATTCCCTGAGGTCCCTATTTAATTTTTTATATTTACGATTTAATATAGTATTGCATTGCTGGTCAATATGTTTTCTCATATCATAATATTTCTGCTTTTCTGTTTCAATGGTAAACAATAGGTCAGCAGTGATAACATCATTATATTTAAAAATATCCTTCAACAAGGCTTGCATATCCATTTCATTTCTTTTGATAATGGCCCTAACAATACCCAGGCCACATTCATCAAACAATCTAATGAGCTCAGTATGAAAATCACTGCCACGCTCCACATGATTCGGGTATTTGTACACCCGTAACCCCTTAGGGACTATGTGCTTGTTTAAACATTCATTAAGATAAAGGTTGTCCAATTCCAAAGTTTTATATTTGTACAGTGCTTGCTGAAGCAAACGCATGTTGTCGGAAAAGGAACTAATATTAGAATTACTCACACAGTCTTCATTGAAAGTAAATTTAGGTTTGTGAGACACCCAGTCCTTAAAGGAAGAAACAGGTTGACCACCAGAAGCAGCACCGTTGACACCAGAAGCTACTACATCCTCATCCCGGTCACGGAAAACTGCCGGGGTATTGGCAAAACTAAAGGATGCACCTCCGTCTTAAACCTCACAAGCACCACGACTTGTATTGGAAATGCAGGGCAAATTAAAGCCAAGTCTTAGAAGTAAAAGCCCTGAGCAATTCGCGTTGTTCCGTAATGACGGCCTGTAACCCTTGACCCAAGGGAGTAAGAAGCTGTACGAGCTGGGTAAGCTGTCCCGTAAGTTGGCGAGAAAAGGAAGCCGCTGACTGCACTTCATCCTCCCCACAAGCGCCCGACAAAGGGGGGGTGGAACCCGACAAAGGGGGTGGCACGGTTATAATGGATCAACTGTTATATGAGGCTAAAATGCACAGCTTATTGTTAGATGGTACCAAGTTTACAACAGTTTCTTTGAATGAGGTACATATTTCCTACAAAAGAATTGATCTGGCGCTTAAGGATCTTTTGGATCAGGAAATTAATGAAATAGATCTTTACAATTTTTTGGAAAATTCCCATCCTAAGGTACCTACTATTTTTGGGGTACCTAAGATTCATAAAAATGTGGATGATCCTCCTATGCGTCCGATTGTTGCAGCCCAGGGGTCCAAAACCCACAATCTATCAAAATTTTTGGATTGGAAATTGAAACAACTGTGGGGAAAACATGATTATCTTCTCAAGGACTCGTGGGAATTTTTGCGAGGGGTTACTTCTGATCTATTCAGGCCTGATATATTTTTCGTCACAATCGATGTGGTTGATCTATTTTCAGTGATACCCCATAGTGTTGGTTTAGAATGGATGGAAGAAGCATTGTGGGCTTGTGCAGGTGTTACAAACAATGATGTTCATTTGGTTTTACATTTATTGGAAATGGTTCTTAAGTATAACTACATTTATTTTTCTGGGGAGTATTTTCAGCAGATTTCAGGAGTCTCTATGGGAGCCAATTGTGCTCCAACGTATGCAGATATTATTTTGTCAGTCTGGGAAGAAAAATTTGTCGTACATAGTGAATTTTCCAAGTATTGGATACACTATACTCAATTCCTGGATGACATTTGTATTTTTTGGATTGGGCCGCAAGGCCTCATAGATGATTTTATTACTTACTTGCATACTACAACGGAATTTTTACGTTTTACTTATAGTGTATCTGCTGATCAGGTCAATTATTTGGATGTCACCCTTAGCAAACAGGGTGAACGGTTCAGTTCTTGTATTTATAGAAAGCCTTCGTTCTCCAATGGGTATCTTCACTATTCAAGTTCACACCCAAAATTTCAAAAAAGATCTATCCTAAAGGGGCAATTTGTGAGGGTGTCCCATATGACATCAGAAGACCATAGTTTTGGTATTGAGGGGGACAAATTGAAGTCCTTTTTTCTGGATAGAGGGTACCCTGTTGGGCTGATCAATTCTGTGTATGATGAAGTCAGGAAATTTAGAACAAATAGGTTCGCCCCTATTTTGGGGAAGGCAAAGACAGATACACATGGTGACCAATCCTATAGGGCTACTGACATAATGGGCCCTGACCAGTTGTTTATTACCCAATACAGTGAACATGCAGGACAGATTAGATATATTATTGAAAAAGAATTCCGCGATTTCAGGGAATTCACTGACTTGACTAATCTCAAAGATCTAGCCTGCAAAACTGTATATAGAAAAGGGTTTAATGTAAAGAGGACATTAGAGCAAAGTTCTAGGTTGAGGGGTACCAACATTCCGAGGAAAGGGACATTTCGTTGCGGGTGTTGTACGCAATGCAAGTATATTATGGATCAGGAATGTATATACTTGGAAAGTAGAAACAGGAGATTGTGGTCAAACAATTTTTACAACTGCAATTCTAAGGGCTTAGTTTACCTAGCTGTCTGCCGTTCTTGCCAGGCATTTTATGTGGGCAAGACGGAGAGGTAGCTAAGGAGGCGTGTATATGAGCATGTTTATGACATTCTAAAAAAAGTCAACACAAATGCATTATATAGGCATACTATTGTCTGTGAAGGAGCAGCATTTAAGTTTTTTGTTTTGGAATCAGTTGTACAGTATAACAGGGGAGGAAATTGGCCTGCATTGTTATCCCATAAAGAAACATGCTGGCAGATTTTGTTGGAATCCAACAAGCCCCCTGGGTTGAACGATTCCATTTCAATTGCTCAATATTTAAAATTGAAAGCTGAACAACTGTAGGGTGTAGATAGATTTTCATTGTTTTGTGTAGTATATACATACTTCATTCAAAATGCACATAATGAGAATTTTAGATACTACATTGTGTCTATTTATTGTGTTCCTTACATGTTTTTTCAAAAATCCATATTGTGAGTTTATTATTAATATAATATAATTGGTTGAAAATATACAATATATAATATATATATTTTTGTGAAGAGCTATGATGTTGATGTGGCAATATATATCTAGGTATACTATGCTACATTTTATGTGATGAGTATTTTATATTTTAATATGATTTTAGGAGGAGTTGACTTTGTATACAAACAATATGTACAATTTTTGATGCATATAATACTGAAAGTATTTGAATTACATGTGAATATTTATTCAGCACTTAATGTGCATATTTGTAAAGAACACCTTCAGTCAGTATACTTTTGCTTTAACTTGTTAATTATGTAATTTATCAATTAAGTGTTTTTTTGTATTTAGTCTGTGGATAGGAGTGGTTGTTATATGAAGAAGTTGTTTTAACAACGAAAATGTTGCTACAGTTGTGACACGTTAGAATAAAACAGTTTTATCTCAAGGAGTGTGGTTTACTGCTCATTGACGGGTTTGTTCTCCTTATTGTGAGTTGGTGTTCTCCTGCTGGTTTCCCTGCCTGTTTGCTGCTTTGTTTTGGAGGTCTTGTTAGTGCTGCAGCCTTTCTGGTTTTGTTTGGTTACTTATAGAAGGGGTTCAAACCTAAAAAGTATAGTAGAAAGAAAAAATAGTTCAAAAGGGAAAAGCATAGAATCCAACAATATAGGAATGAGAAAATGGGCATGTTCATATTGTAAGTATGTTCGAACAGGCTTGTCCATTAAGATAAGGGACAAGTTATATATTTTAAATGGGAGATACAATTGTGAAACTAAAGGCGTAGTATGTTGCATTTTGTGATTCATGTCCCTCTTTCTATATCGGTAAAACCAAAAGAAAATTCAAGCAAAGAATATATGAACATCAATATAGTATTCTTAAGGGGGATATGAATAATGCACTAGCTAAGCACGTTATGGTTCACCCAGAGCATAAATTCACTTTCTCTGTATTACAACAAATCCCATTAGACCCAAGAGGAGGGCCTTGGCAACTTATCCTCGAAGAACATGAAACTTCCTGGCAAATAAAGACTTTAGCCTATTCCCCCCCAGGTTTAAATGAATTTATGTCCATTAAGAGTATTCTACAGCTCACGGCATTACATAGATAATGGTTGGGCGCATGTAATATGAAAGTAAGATAAGCAGGTAGTCATTAAGAGCTTGTAGTAAATGTTTGACTTAATAATGAAGTTGCAACATGTTAATATATTTTAATTATTTTGAGTATAAACATGTATATGATTATTTAAGAAAAAATATACATATATTTAAACAGAGGTTTTATATTGATTCTTTTATATATATATAATGCACATGTGCTAATTTTTAAAAGGTGGTTTAATAGTATGTGCTTATAGTTGTTTTACAAGTAGCAAATGGTTGATTGATAATTAAATAATTAATGATGTTCATCAAATATATAAAAAGGTTGGTAGTTATGTTGTGAAGTTGTCTGTGGGCATTGACCTCCACGGAAATGCTTACATTAAAGGTTTGCATTTTACTATTTTGAGTACTGGGGCTCCTCTGTGTTACACGCTTGCTATATTTGTTTTTTTACAGTTTGTTCAGCACTCAAAGCTATGATACCTTCCATAATTGATATTAACTATGTTTAGACAGAATAATAATGATATTTATACTAGCTGCCAGACACAGCTGCATCCATGCACATCATATCAGGATTGATCAAGCAGCACTCGTAGCTGTGATACCTGCCATAATTGATATTAACTATATTTAGACAGAATAATGATGACATTTGTACTAAGAGCTTGCTATTATTATTCAACCAGGATATGCATGACATTTCTAAATCATACTTTAACTGAAGAAGGCATTAGTCTCCATGATGGCATTTTTTTCAAAACAATCTACTGTTACTATTATATATGATGTTAATTTCTTATATTTAAGTCTGAACTTTGATGAATGGTACCTTGTTGAATTAATTAATTAATTAATTAATTAATTAATTAATTAATTAATTAATTAAGTAAAATCAATGAAAAATGAACAAAATAAGTATTCATTGAGTTCAAGTAGGGGAAAAGAAACTTCTATGTTTGTATTATATGTTGCTTTGTTCGGCTTATATATATAATGTAAGTAGTAACCCATCTTGACCTACCTTTGTTTGTGAAGAATTATTCGGTTCTTTGAACATTCTGAATAAATCATTACTGTTTCTTAGTTGTTCAAGAATCGCTCCTTTTTTTTTTAAATAAAAACAGAAGACAAGTGATGTACCATATCAGTTGATACTTTGAGAGATGCAGTTGTAAGAGTTATTTTTTTGGGACAGCTGTCGTGAAATCAGTTTCTTGTTTCTTCTTTCTAGCATCAGTCCAAGGATTTGTTTCTTTTATTCTTTTAAGAGTAGGGGCCATCCATTCCATTTTTTCTGGGATAGGCACTATGTTGCTGTTTTTGAAGAATATAGTAGCTTCTTCAAAGTCAATAAAGGTTCTCATCTCATTGGCAAAAAGTATTTTTATCTTGGCTGGAAAGGCTATCTGTGCTTTAATGTTGTTTTGTTTAAACAGTTTTATTATTGGTCAGACTTTTTTTCCTTTGCTCTAGTATTCTGGAAGAATAATCATTGTCAAACCTTATCAGGCTTTGATTGTATTTTAAGGATGGTTTTCTCTAAGCAGATTTTAATATTAGTTCCTTGTCCAGAAATTTTATAACTATGGATCTAGGTGGAGTATTTGTTGAGTTAGAAGCAGGTTTCCTCAGTGCTCTATGCGCCTTTCAATTTCAAATGAAAGTCCCTCTTTCAAGTCTAAAAATTCAGGAATCCAGGTTAAGAATGAAATAATGTCTTCACCTTCAGTGTTTTTCAGGCAGACAAAAGATCCTTATGTTGTTTCTCCTTTCTCTATTTTCTAAGTCATCTATTTTGTTAAGCAGCCATATATTTTGTTTAAGCAGAAATTCTTTTTGGAATTATTCCTCTTTGAGTCTCTCTTCAATGTCATTTAGAGAAGTCTCTATATTTGTTATTTTTGTATGGTGGTGTTGTAATAGTTCCTTAAGAGTATCAGTTTGTTTTTGAGAATTTAATTTGAGGTTTTCTAAGTCATTTTTAAAGCCATCCATCTTCAAAGATAGTTCCTGTAAGGTAGATGTCATCAATTTCAGTTCTTTTTTCAAAGCAGCATCTGAGTGAGAATTTCTTGAGTTGTTCATATTCAGTGACTCAATATATCTCCAAGTTACTTGACAGGAAAATTATTGTATATCTCTACCAAAATTGATATTTATGTGGTTTAGTAGTTTATCTATAGATTTCTGATGTTTTAAACTTGAAAATAATATCATGTTCCTATATTATTATACTAGTATATGGAACTCTCAAAATTCACTGCTTTCAGTTGGCCATCTAGTCTCTGGCCCCAGAAAGAAATGCTTATGATGGCAAGATCATTCACTATGGTTTTCTTTCTTATCAGTTTACAACATTGCTGTGACTGCCTACTTTTCACTGTCAGCATCAATCCATAATTTGAATTTATTTATTCATTTATTTATTTATTTCCAGTTTGATGACCGGAGATGTCCACTGGGCTCAGGGAGCCCATTTTCAGTGGAGGCCCAGGGAAAAAAGCTCCATGTTATAAAGCTTAGATTTAGATACAATATAGAAAAGAAGAACAATTTACAATTATGTTTCATGCTAGAGAGCAGATATAATTTCTTAGGTACATGTTACCTTTAGATACAGACACAATATTATTAATGAACAATTTACAGTTACATTTCATGTTAGAGAGCAGGTATAATTACTGTGCTTCCTTTCATTTTCATTAGTGGTCATTTCTGTTACAGCATTTAAAGGAGTGTTTGAATTGCAGGCTTGAAAATGTAGCGGAGTTAATTGTTCTTTTCAAAGTAACAGTTGTAGTTTAGTGTTCAAGTGTGAGAAATCGGACCCCTGTGATTAGTAGGTGTTACTTGGGCTGAGATGGTTTGTGTTGCATTTACAGTTTTAAATACTGTAGGGAGAATTAGTCTTTGATGATCTTCTTTCCCCAACTCACTGACTTGTCTCAACAAAATAATGTATATGATGCAAAAATGCTATAACAAAACATCAGAAAAAACATGCACTTTTACAGAAATTACAGTATAGAAAAAATGCAAAATCAAATACTGACAGAAAATAAGAAGAGTCAGAACATATTTGCTTTATTTCTTTGTGGCAGTGAGTTATATTACAGGGCAAGATATTTGCATCTGAAAACTAAACTTTAAAGCCCAGCCTTTGTTCAGTGTGATGCTGGCAATCTGTGACAGATAAGGCACATTTAAAGCATCTATATTACATTATCATAGCGAATGCTATTTCATTATATCGATAATGTCTAAACTACAAAATATCGAACACACAGAACAGCAAATTTTTTCCCAGGGAAAAAAAATTGCTGCTCCGCAAAAAAAAAACACTTAAACACAAAGATAAGTGGGGGGCTTCACCCCTACACCCCCGATGTGGGTGCCCCCCACACCCCCCTACTTAAATATACCAACTCCAAAATCGCACCATAGTGGAGGAAATGGCAAAGTCCCAAAGATGGCCCACCAAATTTTTTCCCTGAGAAAAAATTCGATATTCCGAGTCTTTGCTATTTTGCCATTTCGACAGTATCGGATTGACTAAATAGCTTTCACTATTTAGTCTATTCGATACACTAGTATAGACCCCATTTAAATGTCATTGTTTGTGAGGCATTGTTTTCTTAATGGCTCTGAAGTTGGGATAAGTGACCTAACATAATTACTTTGCCACTCTTACTAGCCTTTGTGATGTAACAGATAAGACAAATGCAGGAAAGTAAGGGAAACATAATTATTAAATTATGCTTTTTTTGTATGTGAAGTGTTTAGTTTTCGATTTTTGGAAAGAAAAACTTGACTTTTGGGTGAAATTCTCCTTTAACTGACTTTTTCTCAATAGTTCGTAATAGGTTCAAAGGAGTGTGAAAAGAAAGTTTAAGATACCCCTTCTTTAAAATCTTACATAAGCAAAAGTTCTGTTAAGATGAAGATATTCTATATATAGCTCATATAAGCCTTATTAGTTCAACAATAGAGCACTTGATAGATACTACCACCAGTTCTTGTATTTTAAAAAAAATGCCAAATTTGTCAGCTATGCACAACACAGACTGAGTGAACAAGTCTCCACTGTTGTGAAATGCAGATGTGCTCAGATTCAAAAATAATTCTATGAACACTGCCAAAATTACTTCTAGTTATGGTTGATGAGGGAGGGGATATATGCTGCATGTGTTGCTCTCATTTGCTGATCATATAAACCCTATTGCCTCGAGTCAGAGCTCTAAATTTTATTAAAACATTAGTTTGTTGGGATAAAATATTAAGTGAACTTTGTCATTAGCTTTCTTGTTGAATGTAGCAGATGAACAACCTATTTCAGTAGCTTAGTTTCACAGTCATGACATGACATTTTGTAAGTTGTGACAAGCCTAAATGGCTGGCCACACCAAAGTTGGAGATGAGGAGGGTACTTCCATATACCTCACTCCCTCCAACAATAATTAAACAAAGCACTATAAGCCAGTTGTGAGTGTTTACTCCTAAAAAAATACCTGTAACTAAGATGGCAGCAAAATAAATTAAAAAGTAAAAAAAAGGTTATCTATGTAGCAGTCAAAGACATTTTTTCATGCCTTAAAATGGAGTTTTCTGCTACTGAAGTTGGTGGGAAACTCAAATGTCAGCTACCAAATTAGATTTGTGGCTTAGTATGACAAATCCTTGACTATGCCCCAGATGACCTCAGTTTGATTAGCATAAAAAATGGCTTGGGGGTAATGGGAGTAGAGCAATTACTACTTGCTATCCCATCTGGAGGGAGGAGACTGCAGTTGGCCCAGAGGAAGAACTATTACCCATGGTTAACACAACTTCCAGGGACAGTATCTGCAAAAGCTTACATGTGTCTCCAGACAGAAACATTAAAGTATATTTTTGCACTTTCATACATTTGTGTTTTACTGTCAATTTATTTTCTGAATATATTCCTGTTGTTAAAGCTGCAAGTGGTTTGAAAACAAAACAAAGACTATGATATATTTTTTGATGGTTTAGTTTCACTGTTGACTCAATTTCTCCGTATGACCATACCCACAAGATGATGTCAAGTTAGGTATTGGGCAAAATTTACATGCACATGCAAGGTATTTTGGGTAATCAAAAACATCATACTTCTTTAGAGGAACTGCTACTTATTTATAAAATGGTTTCAGTAATAGAGCATCAAATGTGTTAAATTTTCAAGGATGGGTGTTCCACCTGTAAAACAGCTGACAAATTGCCTTACTAGAATATATAACTCCCTTGTTGCTGCACTTAGCATTTAGCATAAAGAAATGGTAGCTTATACACAAGTGTTGGTAAAATTTTTCAAGACATAATGTTTATAAATTAAATTAATTTAAAAAATAGCACATGATTTGCATCAGGCCTTGTAAAATTTGATATGATATATGGCAAGTAGATTACTCCCATTACTAAAGTTTAGTTATTTATATTTGCTAAGGAAAGTATGACAATACACTTTAAGCAGAAGTCACAATGACAGCAGGGTGGTTTAGGTTAAAACAGAAAATCACAATCCCTCATCAGAGATGATATTATATTTCGCTTCTGATTCTGATGGTAATGAATGAGATATAGTGCTTTTGTCCCTTGGGGAATGAATGGGTCATTTGAGGAGCTGAAGAAAGGCTAGATGGTTAAAGTGTAGGATCTGAACAAAAAAATCAATTGTCAATCTAGAAATGAGCATTACCTCCATTTATACACAACATAATAATTGAGACAGACACAAACAGCAAGAAATAAGAGGTTAAGAAATGGGCAAGCAAGCAAGTCATAGTAAAAGCCATGCTGCAGTTGAGACTGTATAATTCTCACCATGATGATTGAGCAGAGCAGTGTGAAGTCATCAATGTATTATGGTAACCTGTCAGTAACACATTGATATCACATATCCTTCACAAAGAAGGAAAGTAGACATTGGCTAAGTACAGTGCCCTATAGAACATAATGGCACAGTGGCAGATGGAGACAGATCATGTTACCCTCTCTGATTGCCTAAGATATTCTTTCTTGGTAACTGTTAAATTAGAGGATAGTATTTGTAGATAACCCAGTGGCAGTCAGCCTGCTTAGAAGGAGCTGATGGTTGATGGTATCAAGCATCTTAGACAATTCAAGTAATAAAGCACCAAAATCACTGCCATGGTTTAGTTCAGCATGCATTTATTCTGTTAATTCAGTGACAGCTATGTCATTTCCATGACCAGAATGAGAATAATATTGAGGCCTGTAAAGTAATACAAGTGCTGATATAATATTAAACCTGTGAGGGTACACAT
This sequence comes from Protopterus annectens, assembly GCF_019279795.1. Classification (NCBI taxonomy): domain Eukaryota; kingdom Metazoa; phylum Chordata; order Ceratodontiformes; family Protopteridae; genus Protopterus; species Protopterus annectens. The sequence goes on from NC_056730.1 coordinate 925,765,401, forward strand.
GTTCTAGTATTTAGAAATGGTACACAGAGTTGGTACAGAGTGATAGTTAATGATTATTAGAAATATTTATTACTACTGTTTTAGCTACAGGGGCCTTTCAGAGACCAACAGGGGACATGCTGGGGGTATCACAGGCATCAGCATCCATGACCCTCCATCAATTCCTAAATGCTATTGCTACAATATGCCAGTGACCACATATATTTTCTCTATACTCCTGAGGACAAGGCCACAAATATGCAGGGGTTATACCCTGTAGCACACTACTTTGAAGTACTGGGTGCCATAGATTGCACATATATAGAGATCAAGGCACCACCTGGGGAACAGGGAAGGCTCTACAAAAACAGAAAAGGCTTCCACTCTATTAACTGACATGTCACATGTAATGCCACAGGAATCATCTTGAACGTGTGTGCTGACAACCCAGGCAGTTACCAGGACTCACATATCTGGCACACCTCCCAACTTGTATCTGATGTTCACTAGGGGGGATATCTCACAGAGTCATTACTGGGGGTGCAGGTTATGCATGGGAACCATGGCTGATAACACCCATCAGAAATGCACACACAGCTACTGAAGAATGCTATAATGAGCCACACACTCAAACCAGAAATATCACAGAGCATGTGTTTGGGCTGCTGAAGTCATGGTTCCAGTGCCTAGATACATCTGGGGAGCCCTGCAGTACAATCCATGTACATGTACTTGGGTCTATAGTTAATTGTTGAATTAAATAACCATCAAATACCAAATCATTCAAAGCACATAATCGAAAGTCCATTCACTGAACCTGTGAGATGGGGAAAGTAACTAGTTGCCCAACACTTCCCCATCTCAAAAACAGCAGCATTTCAAACCGAACCAAGTGGAGAGCTTTGCCCCCCCCCACACCCCCAATGTGGGGATTCTCCCCCATACACCCCTAACTATATATACCAATGCCGAGATTGCACTACAGTGGGGAAAAGTGAGACTGAGAAGTGTCACCCAACTAGTTACTTTCCCCACCTCACAGGTTCTATGAAGTGCACATTCAATTAATTAATTTTCAATTATGTGCTTTCAGTGATTTGTTGTTTGATGGTTATTTTGTATTAACCATAGACCCCATGTACTAAAATATTCACTGTATGTACCAAGCTACAGAACATCATCCTGAAAACACAGCTTCAGCAGGTTCAACAAGGGGATGGGGTATATATCCCACCACCAATAGCAAGGTCACCACAGCCACATACAGGCAAGGAATCAGAAGGGGAAGAAGCATCTGCTGTGGGTGTAGGCAGACATAGGCATGCTTAATATGCCTACACATTAGCTAAGAGACAAGGCAAAGCACACTCGCTCACCTCCTAAGGTACTAAAACCTTCCTCCTACACACATACATATAGTAACATTAATGCCAGGCAATGCTCACAACCTTTACCTACCCATGTAATGGCTGTGTACTGCCAGCATCAGACAAGATCAGCCCTGAACTAAAACTGTTGCAACTGCTGGATTTACAACGTAAGTGTTGAATCTGGAGTGTACTGTTTAATAATATGAATGAACAGCATATACTTACATGTTGTTACTTGGTAATGTAAGCAAGTAACAGGTGGGTGATTTGTTTATAAATGACTTTAACATGTGACATCAGAGACTTATGTGACATATATATGTGTCCATTATCAAGTAGTAGGCCTCAGGCATCAAAGATTCACACAGTCATATCCCGGAAAGGTACTGATAGTCACCGAATGTCCAAAATTTGCACCATACTTTTGTACTACAAAATCATTAAAAAGAGAAGTTAGAAAGTAATGAGACACATTTTGGTTTCAGACTTCACAACCCTCACAAGATTATTAACAATACTGATGCAAAAAAATGTTTTATTCTATCAACTGTCTAACTTTTTAAGACCAATATAAGTCAAAGGTACAATTAGACAATCAACATTACAAATGCAGGCACACTAAGCACTGTCAGCTATGTACCCTGAGCATCAGACACAGATGTTATGTATCCCTGAATGCAAAAGATAGAAAACAGGGAAATGGCAGAGTTATCATCACTTACACATCATGTTGTGGGTTGGGGGCAGGAAGCCTAGGCTGACACAAAAGGCCAGTATGTGTGTGAGCAAGAAAGAGAAGCAGACAGAATTTTGGATAAAGAAAACAAATGTTCAGTGAGGCAAAATGAGCTTTAAGCTTCACAGCTGAACCATGGTGTGTGTGTGTGTGTGTGTGTGTGTGTGTGTGTGTGTGTGTGTGTGTGTGTGTGTGTGTGTGTGTGTGTGTGTGTGTGTGTGTCCTCCAGGTGAAATGGGTGCGTTAGTATCTGCATGAACACAGCCAAGCTCTATGCTAGCTCTATGTTTTGATATGCTGGACAGGTCTGAGTCATGCATGGTAGAGGTGGCAGTTCATTGTTTTGTACCTGACCATGAGAACTGGCTCTGCCATGACTTGCACTGGCCCATTCATGCCCATGGTCAAATGCACTACTGCTACCTGAATATGACTGATGCCTGCAGGATGGGCTCCCCTCATGAGGATGCCCAGCACTATGAACTCATGGCCTGTTACATCTGGGTGTGGAAAGGTCAAACACTGATGGAGCAGTGGATGCAGTGCCACTATGGGAGTGTGATCGGGTACGGCCATGTTGGCTAACAACAGATGATGTGGCTAACCTATGCCCATGAGGATGTCATCCCCCTCCCAGCAGATGTTCCATCACAGACACCTCCCATTCCAATGTATGCGCCGTGATGGCACAGTGGTGCATCGGTAGCATTGTCACCTTACAACAAGAGGTTCTCCAGTTCGATTCTTGGCTAGAGTGCCTTCTGTGCAGAGTCTGAATGTCCCCCCTGCATTTATGTGGGTTTCCTCCAGGTGCTCCTGTTTCCTCCCACATTACAAAGACATGCACCTGGTGCATTTCTCCCCAGGCCTCTGCTGAAAATTGGCTTTGTTCCAAGTCGGACTTTACCATTTAACAAATGTTACATAAATACATAAAATGTGTCATTCATCTGATCCGCTGAATCAACAACATGGTGGAGGCAGTTTCACATGTCAGCCTGTGAACATCTACAACACTAACATTTCTCTGGAGGACCTATGTGAACGTGCCTTTGCCTCCATGATATAGTGGATATAAAAAGTTTACATACCCCTGTTAAAATGCCAGATTTTTGTGATATTAAAAATGAGACCACAATAAATCATTTCAAAATGTCTCCCACCTTTAATGTGACCTCTATCCTGTACAATTCAATTGAAAAACAAACAAAGCTGTTAGGTGAAAAAAATATGAAAAATAAAAAATGTACAATAAGCTGATTGCATAAGTGTGCACACCCTTAAACTAATACTTTGTTGAAGCACTTTTGGATTTAATTACAACATTCAGTCTTCTTGGGTATACACTTGCCATCAATTAAAGAGACTCTGATTAACCCCAAATAAAGTTCAGCTGTCCTAGTAGGATTTTTCTGACATTTACTCAGTTGCCTGCTACAGCAAATGCCATGGTTCACAGAGAGCTTACAAAGCATCAAAGGGATCTCATTGGTGAAAGGTATCAGTCAGGAGAAGGGTAAAAAAAATTTCCACAGCACTGGATATACCATGGAACAGTTAAAACAGTCATCAAAAAGTGGAGAAAATATGGTATAACAGTGACATTGCAAAGAACTGGACATTCCTCCAAAATTGATGAAAAAACTAAATGAAAACTGGTCAGGGAGGCTGCCAAGAGACCTTCAGCAACACTGAAGGAGCTGCAGGAATTTCAGGCAAGTACTGGTTGTGTACTACATGTGACAACAATCTCCCATATTCTCCATATGTCTGGGCTATGGGGTAGGGTTCCAAGACGCAAGTCTTTTCTTACACAGAAAAACATCCAGGCCTGGGTAAAATTTGCAAAACAATACATCAAGTCTCCCAAAAGCATGTGGGAAAATGTGTTATGGTCTGATGAGACCAATGTTGAACTTTTTGGCCACAATTCCAAAAGGTACGTTTGGCGCAAAAACAACACTTCGCATCACCAAAAAAACACCATCCCCATGGTGAAGCATGGTGGTGGCAGTATCATGCTTTGGGGTTGCTTTTCTTCAGCTGGAACTGGGGCTTTAGTGAAGGTGGAGGGAATTATGAACAGTTCCAAATACCAGTCACTTTTGGCCCCAAACCTTTAGGTGTCTGCTAGAAAGCTGAAGATGAAGAGGAATTTCACCTTTAAACACAACAATGACCCCAAGTACATCCAAATCAACAAAATAATGGCTTCACCAGAAGAAACTTAAAGTTTGGAATGGCCCATCTGATCACTGGCCACTGCAGCTGCTCTCATCCATGCAGATGAGATCATATCAGTGGCCCTATGGTGCACCAAATTATATGTCCTACTGTGGCTGCCTACTGCAGTCACATCATCAACTATCTGTTGCCAAATTTATATTCTGCCTAACATACCTCCATGTCCCCTCTCAAACAGAAAGGCACCACGTCACCTAAAAGTTACACAATGACCTGATTCTCAGGGTCACTGAAGGGGGGGTGGGGTTCAGGGATTGAGATGCCTGGGTGCCATAGTCCTAGGTGACCTAAAACACAACAGAAGGATAATACACATAAGTATCACATAACTAAAAACATCCTGTTTTCAGATAAAACAGAAAAGGTAACATTTCACTATTACCCGCTGGAGAAACATAAAAGTCAAGATATTGAAATATGAAAAACAGAAGTTATGTGGTAACATATTACATTCACACACAAAGCAAGGCTGTATGCAAAATAAGGAAGGTAACAATACCAACATATCCTTCTTTGTGCCAAAACAGTAATGCAACTTTGCTCTCCCATCCCTCAAAAAAACAGGCAAATTACACATTTTGCTAACAAACTGTCAGTGAAATGCTAAAGTCCAATCAAATGAGCTGTCCCTGAAACATGTCTACAAATTTACCACAGAATATTCCATTTTAAGCTATTGCCAATCATGTATACCTGTGAAATGTTCTGGCAAACATGCCCATGCCATCAGTACACTTCTAAGTAATGCATACAGTCAAAACTAACATTTGCTGATGAATATATATATATATATATATATATATATATATATATATATATATATATATATATATTAAACATATTATTTTTCTTGACAACATTTAAGTATACACAGTATATAGCTGAAAAATGCAAGTATGCCTTTTTAAGGTCAGTCGTCTTCTGTGCAGATATATCCCAAAGTAATAGTCTCTTCTGTGTTCTCCACATGAAAAAGTTTCCTCACCTTCAGGTTTCCTATTTACATGGTTGCCTTGTTATGGTGTAGATTCAAGGCTGTAAGCATGGTGAAAATTCAAATGAGGTGTGAACTCATTATAATTGCCAAATCCCAAATACTTGGCTCTGTGTAGCAGATGCAAACATAGTGCAGGGACTCTGTCAATGTTTATTGCTAATGGAGTATAACTTTGAATGATTACTAGTAGGGAGAAGGAAAACACAACAGCAATGCAGGCTGTCCTACCTCCAGTAGGTGTGACATGTTACACTTACAGAGTGTAGAAGTAATTTTATCAAGGTTGGAAATGCAAGTAACCAAAACACAATTCAAGGGATCTGTTCATTAACATCCAACCTCCCCTTCATTTGATGACAACTGTATATTATTGCCATTTAATATCCTCAGACATTTTAAGCACAATGATATAGAATGCCTTACAGAATACATGTCTCAGATTACTGGTCAGATAAGACAATAATGAGCAACAAACAGAGAGAGAGGTAGGAAAGAGCTGCATTTTTACAAGCAGTGGTAATAAATGATTGTGTGATCATTCAGTCTACTACATCTGAAATTAATACATGTACAAATGCTTTGTTAGTACTGCGGATGATGTTGCAGTTGCTTGTAAGCAGAATGATTTCAGTTCCCTGCTACAAAGCTGTTTGTGTGGCAAAGAGGGATAAGGCACCCTTACTGTGTTCTGAAGGTTCATTGGAGTGAAATTTCAAATTAAAACTTATGTAAAAATGTTTCATGTGTACTAACAAACATTTTCTAGTGTTTATTTCATATATTGCTTTTCTTCATTTCAACTACTTTTCACTTTGATTTATTTATTTGTTTTTTTTTTTTATTTTTTTATTGCCAGTGCTTGCACAGTGCACGGCTTAGTGCAAACAAGGGAAATGGAGAAAATGAATGTCAGCTTTGGCTGTGATTATCTCATTTGTGAGACACTTAGCAGTTTACAAACCCAGACTAGTGGCCCACCCAGGAAGCTGACAGAACAGGGGGTCTGTAAAAGTGTAAAGGTTAAAAGGGATACACTGTTGCAATTTTTGCTTTCCATTGTACAACGCCACTAAGCAATGTTGTGTGGTGGTTAACAAGGTTCCCCAACACCTGCAGCCACAGAACACCTGCAGACAGGACACAGTTAGTCAATAACTGAAAACAGATACATTTAATTAATTCGATGTATGACTGAGAGTATACTGTCTGCTATATGTCTGTAAGTATAATTCTGCTATCTGGACTTGAATGGCCTTCACAGTTAAATAAGACATACACAACTGGATCTATATGTAAGAACTTTGTCAGGTCACACACATAAATGTTTAACTCCTCAAACTATCAGCTGTGTTTATGAATGATTCCTCCAAAATCTACTAAACAACTGCAAAGAACAAAGTAAAAATGAAAAAGCAGCAAACCAAAGACCAAGAAGGAACTGGACCATAAAACTTATAAGCTTTTGTTTGTTTAGTAAAACACCATGAACTTCATCAGAATAAATATAAAAACTTGAAACCACCCTTTAAATACTTGTCATGTGCAAAAAATCATCCAATGACAAAACGCTTCAAATAAATTATTTAAATAGCCACCGTGATGTCATGGAAATTTAAAAATACACTACAAAATTTTTCAACATTGCATATGTATATAAACATGAAAATGTATGTATATAATAGTCAACAATGCCAAACTACTACACAGTGTTTCATCAAATAAAGCCAATTTTGTGAACAGCTTGCTCACTACATCAAAGCCTGTGTAACTGAAGAAAACACTTGATGTTAATGGTTTCATTTAGTCCTGGAGGGTAGTCTGCTCTTAAAGCTATCTGCCATTTAGTTTCCCTACATTCTAATAAGGCTTTAAAATTACCCACCAAAGGACCACAAACTACTTTGTCTAAAACAAAGAATGTAAATTTCTTAAAACTGTTACATAATAAAACGTGCCATGCCCGTGCATTATTCCTGTGTTTGTTTCTCAATGCCAACACATGTTCATAAATCCTTCTACTTAGTGACCTGATGGTCTTGCCAACATAAAACCTGGTACAAGAATTACATACTGCAAGATAGACAATGCCCACAGAATCACATGTAAACCCGTCCTTTGCCCAAATCACTTTCTTGAAATGTTTCATCTCAACAGAACCTGAATTGGCTATGTATCTACATTGCCTGCAAAGACCACAACCAGAAGTCCAAACAGGGTTGTGATGACCATGCCCTGGCCCAGCAATCAAGGAGCCCCAATCATCACTGCTAACACCAGGGAGGCGACTCACAGAAAAGGGGAAAGGATAACTAATACACACAGTAAAGTACAGTTTCCCTTTAGTGCACACAGAGATCACAGTCAGTCTGGGGCTGGTTGCTCCTTTGCTCACCAGGTCCCCAATAAGACTCCCCACTGGCACAGCTATAGGGTCCAGGTCTCAGCCTAACTGGGCAAGCTAACCTCCAGTACCCTCTCTGTTCAAACAGTGCTTCATGTCTCTGCCCAGGTAGCTAATACATACACACACACACACACACACACACACACACACACACACACACACACACACTTTGAGAAAAGGTTATACAACCACACAGACTTTCCTGGGAAAAGGCTGGCACAGGTTCTCCAGCTGTGCCCCTATTACCCAGACCATACGGTAGTTATTCCTGCCACCACCCAGTTAATTATCAGCTACTAAAAGCCCTTAAAAGGGTGTCCAATTATTTCTGTGCAATATTATTATCCAATGGCTGTGTGACTATTTAGTCTAAGCTTATTGGAAGGGCTTAGACAGTAAACTCTATAAATATATAATGTACTCTAAAGCATAATTTATCTCTACATAAACCAGCCACAGGTAGAAGGTTTTAAAAATATTTAATAATAAATAATTAAAACACAAGACAAAACTACTACACCACAGAGATATCTAAGAGTTCAGAGATCACACTGAAACTTAAAATAATACAGTAGGACAGGTTGATTTAAAAGAAAAATACCTAATTAATCTTTACTAGCTTTAACTATTCCTACAAGAAATCACAGTGTTAAAACTTACATGTGAGCATAAGGCAGAGTGCTGATACATTGGATATTAAGATCAAAATGCTCCCAGTCTCTTTTGAGAAATAGTATTTAAACATTACTAGCAAACATGTCTCTAAGGCCCTCCCAAATTACATCATTTTTAACACTTAGTCTGGAGTTCTCAGGCCGCAAACTGCATTATTTAGCAATCTAACACCTGCTCAGAAACTTACAACACTGTAGTCATTTCACATGTCTACACTAACTGAAACCAGAGCAATAAAGCACATTCCACATCTAAATTCTGGTCATAAACTTTAGCCTTAAAACAATGGGCATGAAACCTTCATCCAGACACACTGGAGCCAAATTCTAACATGAAAGGGTCACAACATGCTTCACTGGGCCAGTAGAGTGCAATGTTGTCACATATTTTGCAGTTTCACATTTCACATTATTCTTTTACACTCAAGAAAACATGCCTGTATTTTACATTTATTTACAAATGCCAGAATTATATATCAAATTCTATTTGACTAGGCTGGTAGCCTTCACCCATCTCTCCCCATCATCACAAGGGTTTTTGACCCCATTGTGTGTTGTCTTAGAAGTACTTTCAAGTATACTTCTTATGTTACATACCTTTTTATAAGTGAACAAAGGTTCATTACCAAGGACTTTCACCAATTTAGAATGTCCAAGCAAAACCTTCCAATTTTCCTTAATAATACGCCTAATAATGTCCATTCCATCTGAAATGGGCAATGGGAAGGCAAGCTCAAACACCTTGTTATTTTGATTCACCCCACTTGCTACACTGAAATTGCCTTTCAAAATGGGGCCAACTAAATTATCTCTGAGAGTTATAACTTCGGCAAAAATGTTACATAATCAAAACAAATCATATCCCCTGGCTGTAAAAAATCCAGTCAGTGTGTTAACCTCACCATCAAAAACAGAATCTTTACTAGTCAAACGGCTCAACCTTATAAGTTGTCCCTTGACAACCCCTCTTTTCATATGTTGGGAGTGAAGACTGTCCCTGTGCAGCTACTGATTGAAAAAGGTAGATTTCCTGTGGTTACTACTACTGAAACTAAAACTGTCATCAAGTAGTTCCAAATGAATATACAGGAAATCTATTGTTTTCCCAAACCCTCCCAGGGTGAAGTTCAAAAAACTAGTTGAACAATTCAGGTCTTGCAAGAATAGCTGGAAACTGTCAAGGTTCATTTGCCACAAAAAAAAAAAATCATCAATGTAACGCCTGTAAAATAAAATTTTCTTAGCCAAAGGATGTGTCACAAGAAATTTCATCTCCCACATAGCCATAACTAGATTAGCAAAAGAAGGAGCCACTCTAGAAGCCATAGCCATGCCAGAGAATTGCTGAAAAATACTAGTTACAAACTTAAAAAAATTACTTTCCAAAATCATTTCCATCAAAGCACACAAAGTGTTGATCTTAACATTGTCAAAGTCAATATAACCAGTCAAATATTCCCTAAATAAATCAAGTCCACCTTCTTGATCTATACTTGTATAAAGGAAAGTGACATCAAGTGTTACAAAAAAATATAGCTGACATATCAAAACTTTCCAAATTAAATTAGTGTAACAACTCTAATAGATGCCATGAATCTTTTAAATAAAACCCTGAACTTTGAACAATAGGGTTCAAAATTTTATCTAACCAAATAGAAATTGGTTCAATCTTAGAGTATGCTGCTGACACTAGGGATCTAAAGGGGGTTTGCATAATGACTAGGGCCCCACCCTTGTCTGCCTTCATTACTCTCAGATTCTTATTAGTAGCTAAGTTAATTGATGCCTTCCTTTCCCCCTGAGTAAGATTATCAGTACTGTGGGACCATCTACTAATGTCCCTGAAATGCTGTTCACATAGTATACCAAAAACTTGTAAGGAAGAGCATAAGGCAGGATTATGAGTACTTCTACATTTACATTGTTCTGTGGGTAAAACAGAGGTAGACAAACCATCAAAAATGAAATTAAAATTCAACTTTCTTAAGTATAACCTAAAATCCCCAAACAAATTTACTACATTCACTTTATTAGAAGTAATCAACAATTTAAGTTCTCTTTTTGTTGTTTCTGTTCATGTTGTTCCCTTGTTCTTTCTTGTGTGTGGCCTGAACTTCTTTTGACCACTTTGGGGTTCTGTGCACCCCTGATTTGTCCATTAAAAAGGTCCATTAATTGTGAACACAGCAGCACCAACACTGGGAGAATTATTAGCAACAGAAGTAGAAGCAACTGCCTCTGTTAAGACCATTAGTACTATAAAATACAGCAGCTGGTTTCACAGTTTGTACTGATGTTAAACGTTTAGGTAAAGGATAGGCAGTCTTGTCTTTATAGGCTGCCAAATCCCTCTTCAATTTTCTTTGTTTTCTTTGCTTTGATGGAAATGATTTTGGAAAGTAAGTTTAGAACTAGTATTTTTCATCAAAGCTCTGGTGTGGCCATGGATACTAGAGTGGCTCCTTCTTTTGCTAATCTATTTATGGCTATGTGGGAGATGAAATTTCTTGTGACATCCTTTGGTTAAGAACATTTTATTTTGCAGGTGTTACACTGATGATTTTATTTTATTTATTTATTTTTTTTGTTTCCAGCTATTCTTGCAAGACCTGAATTGTTCAACTAGAATTGTTCGACTAGTTTTTTGAACTTTACCCTGGTAGGGTTTGGGAAAACAATAGACTTCCTGGATATTCATTTGGAACTACTTAATGACAGTTTCAGTTTCAGCAGTAGTATCCACAGGAAATCTACATTTGTCAATCAGTACCTGCACAAGCACAGTCTTCACTCCCAACATATGAAAAGAGGGGTTGTCAAGGGACAACTTATAAGGTTAAGCCGTTTGACTAGTGAAGATTCTGTTTTTGATGGTGAGGTCAAAGACCCTGTTGGGACTTTTGCTTGTGGCCATTGCAGGCAATGTAGATACATAGCCAATTCAGGTTCTGTTGAGTTGAAACATTTCAAGAAAGTAATTTGGGCAAAGGACAGGTTTACATGTGATTCTGTGGGCATTGTTTATCTCACAGTATGCAATTCGTGTACCAGTTTTTATGTTGGCAAGACCATCAGGTCACTAAGTAGAAGGATTTATGAACATATGTTGACAGTGATAAACAAAAGACAGGAATAATGCACTGGCACAGCACGCTTTATTATGTAACTATTTAAGAAATTTACATTCTTTGTTTTAGACAAAGTAGTTTGTGGTCCTTTGGTGGGTAATTTTAAAGCCTTATTAGAATGTAGGGAAACTGAATGGCAGATAGCTTTAAGAGAAGACTACCCGTCAGGACTAAATTAAACTATTAACATTGTGTTTTCTTCAGTTACAAAGGCTTTGATGTAGTGAGCCAAGCTGTTCACAAAATGGGCTTTATTTGATGAAACACTGTATAGTAGTTTGTCATTGTTGACTAGTATATACATACATTTTCAGGTTTTTATACATATGCAATGTTAAAAAAAAATTGTAGTATATTTTTAAATTTCCATGACATCACAGTGGCTATTTAAATAATTTATTTGAAGCATTTTGTCATTGGATGATTTTTTGCACATGACAAGTATTTAAAGGGTGGTTTCAAGTTTTTGTATTTATTCTGAGGAAGTTTGTGGTGTTTTATTAAATGAACGAAAGCTTATAAGTTTTGTGGTCCGGTTCCTTCCTAGTCTTTGGTTTGCTGCTTTTTCATTTTCACTATGAATGATTCCTGTGCATGTCTGAGCAGTGCTTCTTCTGTAGCAAAGATGGAAAATCACCACTGTGGAAGAAAATGTTTTGGCCCTATTGCTTAGATTTGAATCCCACACTTCAAAAATCAATTTTACCAGTGTATAAAGCCAAAAACAAATGTGTCAGGTCATGACTTTTATGCCCCCAGTGCATGTCTGCAAACTTAACTCACGTAACAGTTACCTTCCATTTTCAATATATATTTCCAAGCTACAACAGCAAACACCCCTCAAACTAAGGTCAAGTATCAGATTAGCCTTCCAATATAAAATATTTTTTTCCCTGCTTGGCACTGCTGCTGTCCTCTTAACATCTCACAAATGTGGCTGACATTGTTGCTCGGGTTTGCACATTACCAGTAAATGTGATAACAGGAATTGGTGGGAAATCATTAGTTGCCATTGTTTTAGTTTGGGTGTTCTAGTTTGGGTGTTAGAGATGTCTGGAGTTAGAGGTGAAGGTGTCCAGTTTATGGCACAGAGGTGGGGTGTTCAGGAGCGCAGGATATTTATTGGACTTATAGTAAAGCACCACAGTCAAAGGCTTCTGCAGGGGGACTATTCTGACTCCCTGTACAAGTCTGTGGCTTGGAGTAGTTTGGCTCAGGCTATATCCAGTGTGACTGGCATCCCACATACTGAAGAACAGTGTAGGCATCATTTTAATGACCTACAGAGATGCAAAAGGGATACACTCAACCAGTGGTTTACTGAGTTTCAAACTGGTGACATCCCACAGCTGTGTAGGTATGTTAATAAAAGGGTATTTATAATACACAGAAAGCTAAACATAGGCAAGATAAGTATGCATAATACTCATCTGTTCTTTTCTGTTCCTTCCACAGTTATTGGCAAAATAGAGATTAATCGAAGGGTTCTTACTAACTGAATGGAGAGATTGAGGGAAGCAAGTGGTATGTATGCAGCACAAGTGAAGTATAATTGCAGCTTTAAAAGTTGAAGATAGTTTATTTGATATATATATATATATATATATATATATATATATATATATATATATATATATCTACAGTTGTAGCAAATTGAGCATGCATATCCTAACTGTAAAAGCAAGTATGCATGCATTAGTCTGTAGCAGAAACCAACTTTAGGAGTCAAGTATAAGACTGTAGTCAGAGGCTATGGATTCAAATACCATGTGTAACTACTATACAGTACTGCATTTCTTTAATAATATAAAATTAAACTCTATACAAGTGGCATACATGCCCTGCTGTTAACTGGGCTAAGCATATATGCAATGTGTGCACATTTCAAGGATTAGTTTCTGCAATCTGTAGTTTTAGTGTGTAGTTGTTAGGACGTATACTTAAATGTAATACTTCAGATAAATAGTTGTATAATTGTGTTAATGCATTGCATGCCAAATATGATGGTACTCATTTTATCTCCTTTTCTTCTCTCACTCCAACCCTTATCTTTTCTTTTTTATTTTCTATTATGTATCATCAAAATGTTTCCATGTCATCCATCTGTAACAAATCACTAAATGCTTCACAGCGAAGTAGGCCAGTCCCAGTGGACCAGCCTGCCCCCACTCCACAGGCCCCAGCACTGATGCACAGTACATCTGGGACACAACCTGGCAGCACTGCCTCTGCTGCCTCTGCACTACCTGCACCCTTAGGTAGTACTGCCCTGGCAACTGGTGCTGTGATACCCTCCAGGAGTAGTAGCAGAGGTGGGGATTTCATCTGCCAGGAAATTCCAAGATTGGTGCAGAGGGTTGTGGACTGCACCATTGGTGTATGCCTATGCCGGATGGAGAGGCTGCTCTACCTCATGGTATATAGGAGAAGAAGGCATCAAGCACTCCAGCTACCAGTGGAATAGGGGGGCAGTGATGAAGTCCAGTGGGTGAGAACTAGATTCTCACTATCTCCATGTCTGACCTGCGTGAGCCTGTGTTGTACCCTCCCTCACCCCAATCATGGTGCCCCCAACCTTTTTTGTCCCTCACCACCCCTGTGCCTTGTTTGTTTTGTTTGCTTGCATTTGTTTCCTTACCTAACCAACCTACCTGGTCCAAAATACCAACTTCCTTTACCCAGCATTCCTCTCTTACCGAATTAAAAAAAAATGGGCACCTGTCTCATGAAAATAAAAATATATATATCGACCCATACATAGCTTTCCATTTTGTACACTTGTCTTCTTGATACACTTGATTTGGTCCTATTGGCTATACAACATGATTACATTGTTGTCACCCCTCTTTCTGGAAGTAACAGTCCAAATTCAGCTAATATTTTGCACATATTTTCAGTTTACACTGTTGAAGAAATGGAAGCTATGGTTCTTTCCTACCTCCCTCCTGCACTTTCCTGTATTGCTTTCCCTTTGTTCTTCCCCCGCTTGCTCCCCATTTCATCAGTTTCCTATCTACCCCATTTTAACACCTATAATCTGGTAAAAAAAATAGAATCACACACAAAACACATATTTACCAGAAAAAGTAATAGGTCCCTTCACTTTTTGACCTCTATGTTTGCATGAAGTTTGGCATGTTGCACCAATGCCAAGTGATGGTGAGTGGCTCTACAATGCTGTGGTTACCACGATGCAATCTGCTTAACCCCACTGTACTACATCAACACACACAGTAACACATTCTGAATGTACTATAAAGAATAATGTCATTGCATTATTATTGCTTATTTAAAAGTATTACATACACTTGGATTCGAACCCAGTATCATCTGGGCTCAAAAAGAAATGTAGCAATGCATTTACACCTGCTGCCACATAGGCTGCTAAGCAGCAGGTGTGTTGCATTACATTCAATACTAAGAAAGAACTTTAGCATTCATGTTTGAGCACTGCTTACTATATGCAAACAGGGAAATTAAAGGAAATGTGTAGCTTGCATGTGTAAACATTTTGACAATTGTGCAAACCCATTGCTCACCGCTGTGCTATGCAAAGTCACTATTAACATGTATTAGTGCTGTTTACTGACCATTTACTCTTGATGCTATGAAACTATATGTGGAAACATAACAAACTGAAGGCCCTGTCTAACAATATGTCACAAATTTACAATACAACCATGTGTTGCCTCCCCCCATGCACTGCAACCCTGGTCTCTCTGTACTTGTTCACAAATATATCGACTATACTACATAAATTAATAGCAAATGTTGTGTGATATGCAATGCACTTCAGTCTGGTAATATGCAGAACTAGAACTATCTTCACAGTTGAACATGCCTACACATCCATCAACTGACCCTGGGAACTGTAAACCCATAAGCCTAACCAGCCTTATCTGCAAGGCTATGGAAAGAGTCATCATGGACATTATCCACAAGGGCATAGGCCACCTTCTAACTCTTGACCCAACCCAGTTTGATTTTGTTAAGAGTAGATCTTGCTTATTAAAACCTAGTGGACTTCTTTGAGAATGTCACCAAAGCCCTGGATGAGGGAAAACAGTACATACCACCTATCTTGGTTTAGCCAAGGCCTTTCATACAATTCTCCATTCAGGTATCATATAGAAACTCTCCCTTCTGGGGATTAACCCATAAATTACTAGATGGGTAGCCAGCCTGCTCACCAACAGAATGCACACTGTCAAAGTTGGGGAGTTCACCTCTGCCAGCAGACCAGTTACCAGTGGAGTACCACAAGGATCTGTGCTGGGCCATCTACTGCTGGACAATAATTCAGATGAAGATAGATGGCTTGTGGCTTACCAAGTTTGCAGGTGACCATAAACTGGACACAATCATATAGAGTCCCCCAACAATGCTAATATATTACATAAAGGGCTGACAGACAAATGATTGGTGCCAAACTCATGGGCTGAAACTTAACACAAAAAATGTTTCATTGTCCCCTTTGGCAAAGAAAGAAGTACCCCGTGCTAATTATGATATAGATAGCACTCCTCTAAGCTCAAACTCAGTGGTGCGAGACTTGGGAACACAGGTCCATGCCAATCTAAACTTTGATCACCTTGTGTCCATAGTGGTATGGAAAGCATTCTACATTGTACACCTCATAAGTAAGGGCATCACATCCAAGGAAGGTCATAGCTCCACTGTACTGGACCCTTATCAGACCATTAATAGAGTAGGGTCTATACTAGAACATCGAAGTTTCACAACTTCGAATGTTCTAATATCGACCCCTATTCAGTGAACGCTGAAAATAGCAAAGCTACAGAAAACCAAATTTTTTCCTAGGGAAAGAATTGGGTTATCTGTTTCTGTTGCTTCGCTATTTTCAGCGCTGTGATGGAAAGTTATGGATCGGGTTCAGGTAAGTGTGCGATTGGGCGTGGGTTAGGTGAGTTAGGGTTAGGCCGTGGGTCAGGTAAGTGTGCAATTATGTGGACGTGAGGGTTAGGGCAGGGTAGATGAGTTAGAGTTAGGGTGTGGGTGAGGTGAGTGTGCGATAGTGACGGACCTTAGGGTTAGGGTTTGAGTTAGGGTACGTGGATAGTTAGTGGTGTATGTGCAGTTTAGTGTAGGGTTAGTTGTAAGATTTTAGGTGCATGTGTGTGGATTGCTGTTTGTTTGGTGTGGTTGTGTTGTGTGTGTTTGTTTCGGAACAGCAAATTTTGTCCCTAGGAAAAAATTTGCTGTTCTGCATGTTCGATGTTGTCAGCGTTTGATGAATAGGGGTCGATATTAGAACATTTGAAGTTGTGAAACTTCAATGTTCTAATATAGACCCATAGAGTAGAATGCTTCCTTCTGTATGTACCTCACCAGACACCTGCAGCAACTGGAGAGACACAAAGGTTTCTCACCAAGAGAATCCAGGGACTACTAAACATGACATACATGGAACAACTGAAAGCCCTGTTATTGTATTCAGTATCATACAGGCTGCTGAGAGGTGACCTGTGCCTGGCTTACAGAGCAGTCTCTGGCCCTGCCCTAATGGAAATGCTGCACATCCACATATCAAATGGGACAAGAATAACTTACTCCATAGATCTCAACCTAGCCTGTGACATAAACAGAACATGCTGGAGAGACAGATATATCCCCCAACGATTGCTGCTCCTTTGGAATAGGCTCTCACTCCATATAAAGCAGAGCTCCTCAATGACCCTATTCAAGTGCAACCTTGACAACTGGATGAGTGACCATAAATTCTCCCCAGGGGTGGAACCTATGCCCCTCATAGACAGATCACAACATTACACTGCTAAGAATGACCATCTAACTATGGTCAATAAGGGTATTCAGGTTTTTACATGACTAGGCTTGTAAAGGCCCTATGACCATTAGCCTAGTAACCTCCTATGAACCTATGAACTTATGCAGGCCTCCCAACTTCTTCTCTCCAACATCCACTGCTGATGTCATCACTAAAAGTTGTCCTACAGCCTTGTAAAAGTCATACTTCTGCTGTGGTGTTTGTGTAAAGTACTGAGTTCTGTAGTCTGTGTACATAGATAGGCAGGGGGTTCTGTTCTCACTGCAGTCAACTCTGTGTGGCTGTGGGGGGTTGTCTTTCTAGCCAGTAGAGCATAAGTGTGTATCCTACAGTTACAACTCCAGTCCCATGGATTGACACTATTTTGACAGTTGCACATGCCTACACATCCGTTTCATGCAGGCCTCCCAAAATCTTCTCTCCAAAATCCACTGCTGATGTCATCCACTATAAGTTGTCCTGCAGCCTTGTAAAAGTAAGACTTTTGCCATGGTGCTTGCATAAAGTACTGAGTTCTATAGTCTGTGTACTTAGGTAGGGGGTTCTGTTCTCACTGCAGTCAGCTGTGTGTGTGTGTGTGTGTGTGTGTGTGTGTGTGTGTGTGTGTGTGTGTGTGTGTGTGTGTGTGTGTGTGTGTCTAACTAGCCAGAAGAGTATAAGTGTGTGCCCTACAGTTACCACTCCAAACCCATGGACTGACACTATTTTGACAGTTGCACATGCCTACACATCCACTTCATGCAGTCCTCCCAACATCTTCTCTCCATCATCCACTGCTGATGTCATCCACTATAAGTTGTCCTTCAGCCTTGTAACAGTTAGACTTGTGCCACTCCTCTTGTGTAAAGTACTGTGTTCTATAGTCGGTGTACTTAGGTAGGGGTTCTTTTCTCACCACAGTCAGCTGGTGTATGTGTGTGTGTGTGTGTGTGTGTGTGTGTGTGTGTGTGTGTGTGTGTGCGGACTTGCTTGACACTAGAGAGAGTGTTTTACACCAACATGTGGGACACTGCTCTTACCATATTCTCCTCACCAGACACTGCTGATGTCATCATGTAGAAAGTGTTGTCTGAGGCACTCCAAGTCAGACTTTAGCGATAGGACTTACCTTAAATACAGAGTTCTGTAGTCTGTGTATGTAGACAGGGGTTCTGTTTTCACTGCAGTCAGCCAGGGTACTGTGTGTTTGTGCACTTTCTTGACTTTAGAGAGATTCTTTTACACCGGCATATGGGACACTGCTATTACCATTTTCTCCTCACCAGATACTGCTGATTTCATCACATATCTGATTTGTGGATGTGCACTATTCCCATCAAGGCAGGTTCAGAGACTGGCCTGAATGCCAGGCAGGTGACCTCATCCTATATGATAAAGATTACAGTGACATGGCTTTCAGTTTATCCACATACAGCATGGCATGGTTTGTAGGCCCTGTGTTTTCTTACTGAGAATCCCCTGTGGTCTCTCGAGTTGCTGCATGTGTCTGGTGAGGTACATGCAAAAGGGAATAATATACTTTATTAATGTTCTGATGAGGTTTGAGTTCATAACTATCATATAATCCTCAGATCTGAATACAATGGCATGACTTTTGATGCACAACATAGCCTTTCAATACCACTGTGGACACTTGGTGGTCAAAATTCAGATTGCTATCTACATGTTTTCCCTGGTCTTGCATCACTGGTTTTCAACATAGACTTTTTTGAGAATGTCACCAAAGCCCTGGATGAGGGAAAACAGTACATACCACCTATCGTGATTTAGCTAAGGGCCTTGACACAATTCTCCATTCAGGTATCATAGAGACACTCTCTAATTAGCAGGGAATTCTACTTTGCAGAAGGACAAAATAAAGACATATTTTTGTTAGAGTTAGATAAACTCTCTCAACTAGGCATCAATCCATATGTTACCAGATGGGTAGCTAACTGCCCACCTAGCCAAAATAGGGGAACCCACCTCAAGCAGTAGACCTGTATCAAGTGGAGTACCCCAGGGTTCAGTCTGGGGCTTCTGCTATTTGGGATATACTTTTCTGAGGTGCAGTCCAAAACCAGTGGGCTATGGCTGACCAAGGTTTGCAGATGACTGCAAGCTGGGAGCTGTCATCAATTCCCCTAGTGACATGGACATCCTCCAAGAGGGTCTCACCCAAACAAATGACTGATGCCAGAAACATGGCCTCAAGCTGAATACAAAAAATGCATCATCATCCCCTTTGGGGAGAGTGATGTCTCCACAAATTATCACATTAATAACAATGTCCTAAGCACACAGTCAAAAGTGAGTGATTTTGGCACCAGATTGATAGCAACCATACTTTTGACCACCATGTTGCTTTCATTGTATGGAAAGCTTTCTACATGGCCCACTTCATACGTAAGGATATCTCATCCAGGGACAAGGAGGTCATAACATCCCTGTATTCTTCCCTTATAAGGCCCATTATTGAGTATAAGGTCCCATTCAGCATGTACCTCACAAAGCACATACAGCACCTGGAGAGACCACAGAGGTTCCTGACCAGGAGAATCCAGGGCCTCAAAAATCTATCATACATAGATAGGCTAAAAGCTCTATCCCTCTACTCTGTTTCATACAGACTCCTCAGAGGTGACCTCTGTCTGGCATACAAGACAATCTCAGACACTGCCTTGATGGGATTGCTGCATATAAGTCAAGCTATACTTGAGTAATAACAACACGTGGCCTCAGACTGGTCTGTGACAGCAATAGGACTTGTTGATGGGACAGATTTGTGTCCCAGAGACTCCCCCATCTATGGAATAAACTCCCTCTCCACATCAATCAGTGTACCTCTTTACCCCTTTTTAAGTGCAACCTGGATAACTGAATGGGAAATAAAAAATACATCCCTGGGATTCCACCCATGTCCATGCTGGACAGGGGCATAGGGTGCTGATTTGTCTATGCATGGGCTAAACTCTTGGCTAGGCATATAAGGGCCTCAGGGCCAATAGCCTAGTAACTTGTTATGATCCTATGAATTTATTTGTAGACCATGTGGCTTTGTCCCCAACATTCATCTGTGTTAGCCCCTCCTATAGTATGTTATCATCACTGCTGGACTCAATGATTCATAGGTTCATGGGTTCATAAGTAGGTACTAGGCTATTGGCCCTAGGGCCTATATAAGCCTAGCCAAAAGGTACCCTGGCTTTTGCCACCAAATAATATTATTTTCCTGTGCCACTGTTGAGCAGAGCCACAGAAGTATTCCCCAGGGTGAATTTCCTATCTCCCATCCAATCATCAAGATTTTTCTTGAAGAGTGCTAATGAGGAGCTTTGTTTGATATAGATAGGTAGCTTGTTACAGAGAATGGAAAGTCTCAGGGACAGGAACCTATCCCTCCAGCATGTTCTGTTTATTGTGGTGACAAGGTTTAGGTCCCTAGAGCGTGTAGCTCAGAGGGATTGGGATTTCTTTAAGTGGAGCATGTCCAAAAGCTTTGGGTCTGACATAGCTTTGTGTGTTAGGCAGAGATCGCCTCTGAGTTAGCGATATGTGACAGAGTAAAGCTGCAGTTTTTTGAGATGGTCTGCATAGGGCATCTGTTTGAGGCTAGTAATCATTTTTGTGAGGTATTTATGTGGCATTTCCAGTTGTTGTAGATGTCTTGGTAGGTACATACCAAAAGGGGCATTGTACTCTATAATGGGTCTAATGAGTGACGAGTAGAGGGGAACAATAACCTCTTTTTTCCTGGATGAGAAACCTTTTGTGATGAGGTGTACCACATAGAAGAATTTCCTGACTACTGTGGTGATGTGATTATCAAAGGAGAGACTACTGTCCAGAGGTGTCCCAAGGTCTCTTATCACACTTTCGGTGTTAAGTAGACTACCGCCTATGTGGTAGTTCATGGGTACAGAGTTTTTACCAAAAGGGATGACAATGCACTTTTTGGCACTGAGCTTGAGGCCATGGCTTTGACACCAGGCATCTGTCTCAGTGAGGCCCATTTGTAGGATGTCCTCATCTTTTGGAGTTTTGATTATGGCTCCAAGTTTGCAGTCATCTGCGAACTTCATTAGCCAAAGACCTTCTGTGTTAGCCTGTACTTCAGAGAAGTATATACCAAACAGGAGAGGACCCAGGACTGAACCCTGTGGTGCTCCACTTGTCACTGGTCTGATGTTGGATTTGAATGCTACTTTCACAGTGTGGGTTCTGTCAGTGAACCAGTTGGCAACCCATCTTGTGACATAGGGATTTATACCTTGTTTAGTGAGTTTATCTATAATTCCAGAGTGGGGGATGGTGTTGAAAGCCTTGGCGAGATCTAGATAGGCTGTGTGAACCACCTTACCCTCATCTACAGCTTTGGTTACCTCT
Source organism: Protopterus annectens (assembly GCF_019279795.1). Lineage (NCBI taxonomy): Eukaryota > Metazoa > Chordata > Ceratodontiformes > Protopteridae > Protopterus > Protopterus annectens. The sequence goes on from NC_056730.1 coordinate 925,787,104, forward strand.
TCAAAGAAGTCTATCAGGCTTAGGAGACATGATCTGCCTTTTACAAACCAGAACTGTGTGAGGTCCAGAGTTTGGAGATTACCAATGTCAGTGTTTATAAGTTCCATGATGATACGTTCCATAGCCTTGCAGACCAGGCACGTTATGCTAATGGGGTGGTAGTTTCCGGGGACCGTGGTGGCTCCTCCTTTATGGAGTGGGATAACCATCACTGTGCGCCATTCAGTGGGCATATAGCCTGAGGTGAGGCTATGACTGAACATGATACTTAGGTGGGGTGCCAGTTCATTCTGTAGTTCATGTAGAATGCAGCCTGGGATGCTGTCAGGTACCATGGATGCCGTGTTCTTGGATTTGGAGAGTGTGTTTTTTATCTGTGCAACCGTGATTACAGGAATTTGCATTCTTCCGTCATAGAGATGAGCCCTTTAGGGGATAAGAGGGGGGTAAAGTTAGCACTGAACCTATCTCCCAGGATGTTGGCAATATCAGTTTGTTCTGTATATTTAGTGCCATTGTGCTGTAACTCAGAGCAGATCTGAGTATTGCCATTGAGATTCTTGACATATCTATAGAATGCTTTGTGGTTGTCTTTAGAGTCAATGGCGATTTTGTTTTCGTAACTAGCTTTGGAGGATTTTATGAGGGATCTCAGCTTCTTACTCAGGCTGACCAGGTGGTTCCTCCAATCAAGGGATTTTACTATTTTTTGCAACAGTTTTTTTCTTCTGTTGTAGAGTTTGTTTATGGCAAGGGACCACCAGATTGGCTTCCTTTTTTTGGAGAATAGCATCTTGGTTCTGTTAGGGATTGCATGATCCATGCACTCATGTAACTGCTTATAAAGTGCATCTCTGTAGGATTCAGCAGTCATACCTCTATTGTCCATCAGCATGGGTGTCATGAAGTTTGCCACTTCTGTCTTAAGAAGTGTGAAGTTGGCTTTGGAGCAATTGTTTACTGTGGTTTTCCTAATGGGGGTAGGGGAGGGTTGTGGATGTCTAGGGTGATTAACTTGTGGTCGGATCTGACCAACGAAGAACTGACCTCTGGTGTGGAGCACTGGTTGCCCATGTTGGTAATAACCAGGTCTAGGATATTGCTGCCCCTGGTGGGGGTGTGGATAAGTTGATCCAAGGCATTGGAATTTATGAATTCCAGAAAACATTGAGCACAAGAGCTGGTACATGTGTAGTTTCCCCAGTTAATCGCCCATTATTAGGGTGTTATGTTGTACCCTAATATTTTCCAGTGTATCAAGAAATGAGGAGTGGGAATCCTGAGGCATGGTGGGTGATCTGTAGCAAGCTACAATTTGGATTGTGGTCTTGCCCAGAGTTAGTTGCACTTGGATAATCTTGGATGCATTATGCTGAGCCTGGAGGTGTGAATATCCTTAATAAATATGGGCACACCTCCACCTTTAGTGTTTCGGTCCAGGTTAGGTGGCCGGAAGGTGTGGTATGAATTATAGCCTGGCAATGCAAGGGTAATCTCTGGAGCCTTGAAGAAGGTCTTTGTCACTGCACAGATGTTGATGTTCTCCATTTTAAAGAGTGCCTCGAGTGAGTGCATTTTGAGGTTTAGACTTCTAGCATTGAGTAGCAATACCCTCAGATTTTGCTTGCTTGTACCTGTTATGGTGGTGAATTTGTCATTTGAACCTTGCCTAAAAAAGGCACTATAAGGGTGGCTAGAGCCTTAGCCAGTATCTGGAATCCCAGGAGCGACAGGTGAAGGCCATCTCTGGCAAAGCATCGTGGTTTGTCGATCATGTCATCCCAAGCAGACAGACAGTGGATCCCCTTAGAATGACACCAGGAGCTTAGCCAATTGTTGAAGTCAATCATTTTGTCCTTGTACTGTGATATAATTCTTGGTGATGGCAGGATGCTGCCTGGGCTACAAGATCGGACAGCTCCTCCATGTCTCTTTTCATGTAGTCCAGGGAGGTACGTCTCAGGTCATTCACACCAACATGGACAATGACATAGTCATATTTGTACTTGTTGTGGAGTGACCCGAGTGCATGCATTATGTGGCGGATCCTGGCACCCGACAGGCAGCTGACAGAAACGTTTTCCTTGTTTAGCCTGGTGAGTGGAACATCTGTGTGCCTGACTATAGAGTCACCTATGACTAGAGTGTTGGGTACATTGTTATGCCTTATGGGCTGTGGCTGGGTGGCACACTGAGTTTGTGGGCTATGTGTCATTTGGGTTGTGTTGGGGGGTAAGGTTACTTGTCTTTCTGCTTTGGAGGTCCCTGTTGCTTGGGCAGGTTTTTACTGAGAGCCTCTGTGAATGTAGGTGTGTGTTTTGTGTTTCTATGTGTGTGTTTTGGTGGTGTAGGTTTTGAGGGACTACGTGATGAGTGTAGTGTGGTGCAAGTGTTTACCTTCTCCTCTTGACTATCTAGTCCAGTCTTGGGTTAAGAGAGCTTTGCTTCCAGTTTGGCTATATAAATGCATCTCTCACAGGTTGTAGTGTTGGGTGATAGGAGGACAGGGTTGTCTGTGTACATGAGGCAATTGCTGCATTGTCCCAAGATGCCCAGATTCATCAGGTAGACAGGAGAAAACACCAGAATCTGACCCTTAGACATGCCTAGATAGGTGCTTATTTGTTAAGTACTAAAACTTGTTTTCCTCTAGACAAGTGAGGAAAGTTGAGTGCTGTAGTAATTTGTAGCTTATTTAGTGCTTACAACGAGTTCTGAACAAGTGCTGAGCTCAAAGAAACAGACTTGAGTGCTGAAACTAAAATACTGGCTATTTCTAAGAAACAAAATTAAGCTAGAAGGCTTCCCTCCAACACAGAAAGGCTTGGGGGCTCAGAAGCCCACAAACAGTCCTGTACACAGCAAATCTGTATCCAGACTAGACTACCCACAGGAAAGGCAGGAAACAAGCCAAAGGCTGTATATTTTAGAGTGAAATGTTGAGAAATAGATTCCAAACAGTAGAGGGCAAAGCACAGAATCCTGAGGTATGCTAATGGTGACAGATTTACTGGTACAGGTTGATTCACCAACTTTCACAGTATGTGTTCTGTTGGTGAGCCAATTGCTTACCCATCTAGTGGTGTAGGGGTTAATCCCCAGCTGGGAGAGTTTCTCAATGATACCTGCATGGGGGATTGTGTCCGAACCCTAGGCCCGATAAAGATAGGCAGTATGCACTGTCTTACCTTCATCCAGACCTATCACACATAATCAGTGGTCTGTCACAACATCACAGATTACCTGTAGTGTGACTCAGCAAATACACCTTCCTGAGATGGTTGAATGCACACTTCAACATACCCTCCACACAGACTATGTTCCCATAGAAGGGTATGCATCAACATACATCCATTTGAGTTGGGGGTGTGGGGACAGCACCCGATGCATGCATGTATAGGCACATCCTGACCCTCCTCATCTGTGAGGCTGGCCAACGTGTCATCATAGACCTTTTCTAAATGGACACTAGTAATATCCCTGCTGTGTGCAACAGACCTGTGTGAGTTGTTAATGCTACATCATGTCTGTTACATCTGTTAGATGTCCTCATAGAGGTCATCAAGGGAATGCATGATGACAACATTATCATCCTTTTGAACTTGACAAGCCCAAGGCATTTGAAACAAATCCACACTGAGGTATTTACTCAACACTATCACATGTGGCCATAAACACCTATATCATCTAGTGGGTAGACCAGTGTATCACATACGTGGCATCTAAATACGTTGATATGTGTGAAGTGACCTATATCACAGGTCCAGTGATCAGGTCCATACATAAGAACTGTGTGGTATGCCCTTTCACAGGTGTTATGAATGACGCACACATCATGTGTCCAAACAGCTGTCTGAAGTATTACAGACTGTGGGCAATCACTGCCTCCAACTGTGATATTAGTATAATAAAGACAGTATCAGCACACACCAAAGATTGCAGCCACAGCAATGACAACACCTGTGATGAAACGAAAACATGGGGGGATTTGTTACATCATGAAAACAAATGCACAACCCAAGAATAATGTAGACATCACACCATATAAGCAGACCAATAAGTATGTGACCTGTGTCCTGGGGCAGATGGTATATGGAACATCGACCAGCATGTGGCCACAGTGCTGACTGCTCCCTTGTATGTAACACAACTACTGATTTTGTGAAGAACATCCACATCAAAGACCATAATACCTCCATAGTTCACAGCCTTCATCACACCAATAACTGAGTACAGTGCACCCTTCTTCATGCACTTCCCTACACATCTTCCAGTGATGTGTAACTGAAGTGTGCCACCTTTGCCACAGTGAGCTGTCACACATCTTATTGGCAATACTGAGGTATTCTTTTTGTTGCATAAACATTGCTGTCTGATGGTGCAGAAGCCCTATAAAGTTGTTAAATCATATGCATGTGTAATACCTTTTCCTGTGATGCACACAATACATACATAGCTGTTTGACAACATTGATGGCACGGGTAACATTTGTGATAGTGTGGAGTGTGCCACACACACACACACACACACACATATATATATATATATATATATATATATATATATATATATATATATATATATATATATATATACCATGCACACCAGTCAGCTAGCCTGTATTGATCATAATGTCACATGCAGGTATAGCAGTGTCCCTCCTAACATCAGGACAGTGTGCATGATTACCCTCATAGATTTCTGACATGTCATAATAGTTGTGCAGAACACTCTCTGATCAGTCAGAATCACATATGTCACATATATGGGATTACTGTTGGTGTTATTCTGATATTGTCCATGATAGTGCATGCTTCTTTTACTGTTGTCCGTGAGCCTTTACCTGTGTCCCACTTGTTGGAGACCTCTGCTGAGATTACACTCATATCCAGGCAAATAAGTTGGTACAGCTACAGCTTCACAATATGCACCATACCCCAGTTGTACAGAACATCCCCAATAGATGTCCTCTGCATTGTTCATGTAAGGATGCTTATCTCACAAAGACATCTTCCCCAGTGTTATGTCACCTTGTCTGACAGCCACATAATACACATTTTCACTGTGTAGTCTGTACTGTATCATAGTGATATGTGATTGGTGTTGCTTCTACAACTGTCTTCCATTAACATGCCCTCATCTGCTGTACATTAGGTTGTTTCACCTGTCCTCTTTCCCTGTGTTTATTCCTACAATTTGTCTGTGTGTCCCTATTCAATACACACACTTCCCCTGAGTGTTTATATTACATTGCAGTACATGTACCCTTACAGATCATTTACACACCTTCTGTACAGAATGCCTGGAATGGGATTTCACAAAAATATGCACTGTATATGCTATCCTGTACTGTGTTTGTAATATATACATAACTACATGATAAGCTCTGGTAATCATTGTGGCATTGCACTCAATCCCATTAACCTATGCTATAACTTGTGGTCTGAGGTAAACAGGTTTGCTATCTGTGTGGCTTTACATGGTTTCCTGGCTGGCAACAGCCACAAACTGCATTGTTTACATTTAAATGCCATGTGCAGCATAAATATGTAATTAGCAATCCTGCTCATTGTGCATCACTATGCACACATGTAAATTCCATGTAGGATTCGCACAAAACCTACATGGAGTTTATTGAATTCCAGGGCTTATAATTATTATTATTCAATACTATCAGTCTCCAGTTTTATAATTGTCTTATATGTTCCTTTTTCCATATGACTCTCCCCAGGATTCACAATGCTCCTTTCAAGAATAAGACTATTCTTGCATGGAGCGTTCCTGTCCATGTAGAATAGCAGCAGGCCTTGCATATGCATGAAGGCGCATTGCTGTTTAAACTACATGGACATGAACTGTGAATGAGTGCAGGGGGCATGTCCTTGTAGTGCACGGATGCTAAACACAACCCCTCCACTCAGAAAGTGCCGTATGGCACTTTCTAAGCCATACTGGCATAATATTAGAGCTTTGCTCTAATATTATGCCAGTATGAATGCTCATTTCAGTGTCCATGGACACTGAAATCAAAACAGCTATAACAAAGCAATGCAGGGTGTGTGTTACAGGTGCTGTGACACACCCCCTGCATTGCTAAAGTGCAGTATGGGATTCACACCTTCCAACCTTTCAGCACAAGAAACTGGACAAAGCCAAAAATAATGGGGGGACAAAGGCCCCCAAATAGGGACAAAGTTTAAATAGTGCTCTGATAAAGCACTAGAAAGTGGCTAGAATAAAAGGAGTTGTGTTAACATACGTTTTCCGAAGGATATGAAGACTTAAACTCAAATATCGCTCATCATACATCTCAACCTCTTAGAGCAAAAAATCTGGACAAAGCCTAAAATTATAGGGGGACAAATAGGGACAGATGTTAAATATTGCTCTCACACACTTAGAAAGTTAATAGATAACAGGATATGTATTAGCAGGAGTCCCTGAAGGCTAGAAGCCTGAAAGCTAAATCAGTGCCAGTATTTCACCATTGCAGTCCAAAGTAGTTGTCAGAACACCACAATACACACACATATAACTTAATAATATCATAATAATATATAAAACCTTTTTTCCAGTAGCCTAAGGAATAAGTGTAGCTAATTGGGCATGCATATTATGGCCGTCTGCTTAGCATAGCTTAAATATCCCATAGGAGCTAAATGCAAATGGACAGGTACATTTTCCAAGTGGAGGTAGTGTACAGGTTAGAGTCACAGCTTTACATGCAGGTGTTTGATAGGCAATTTATTTTCCAATGTGAAAGTAGTGTTAAAGTTATTTTAGTAAACTTAAATTATGTAGCAACCTTTTTTTTTCAACCAGGGTAGTGTAGCAGTTCCAAAAGTGTGATGTCAGTGTAGAAAAGATGTGAAACCCCCATATAAAGACAAGTGCCCCATACAGTATAGTCACACAAGAATGTAAGTTAATGAAAGCACATAGGAGGATTCATGGAAGGTAAAGGTAAAATTATTTGTATATAAATATTCATTTATAAAAAAATATATAAGTATAATATGCTTAAACATGCCTTCATCACTCTGCATCCATCAGACCTTGTTCTGCCCAGCAACAAAATAGGAAGCCCTGCCAAGTCTCGAACCCGGGATGCTTTCCTCCACAATCACAGCAAAATACCACTACACCATCTGAGCTGTGAAAACCTGCAATGCTTTAACAAACATATCATGCATTCTGAACATTTAACATTAATGAAAAAAAAAACAAGAGCCCCAACCATCAAACCCATGATCCAGGGAACTATAGTGACAGGAATGTACCACTACACCATCTGAGCTGCAGGAAAATATGTTGTTTTTTTCAAACATATCATGCAATAGAGGCATACATTGGGGAAAAAGCTTTGTGGAATCAGTCATGTGTTGTATACAGACATATACATATATATATATATATATATATATATATATATATATATATATATATATATATATATACATATATCTGATGAAAATATATATGAAAAAGTAGCATCATAATATAGATATAGGTTCATAGGTTGGTACTAGGCTATCTGCCCAAAAGCATTTATAAGCCTAGCCAGAATGTGTTGGCTTTCGCCGCCCCCTTAGATTATTTCCCTGTGCTTCTGTCCAGCAGAGCCACTGAAGTGATCCCCGAGGTAAACTTTCTGTTTCCCATCCACTCATCATGGTTTTTTTTGAAGAGTGTTAGCGAGTAGCTCTGCCTAATGTAGATTAGGATCTTATTCCAAAGCATGGGAAGTCTCTGGGACAGGAATCTATCCCTCCAGCACGTCCTATTTATTCTTGTGGTGAGGCTTAGATCCCTAGAGCATGTGGATCGAGGGGATAAGGTTTTCTTTAGGTGGAGCATGTCCATCAATTCTGGGTTGGACATGGCCTTGTATGCCAGGCAGAGATCACCTCTGAGTAGGTGGTATGCAACCACGTACAACTGGAGTTTTTTCAGTCAAGCTGCATAGGGTATCTGTTTAAGGCCAGTGATCCTCTTGGTGAGGTGTTTCTGTGGTCTTTCCAGCTGTTGCAGGTGTCTTGTAAGGTACATCCCAAATGGGGCGTTGTACTCTATGATGGGTGTGATGAGTGATGAGTAGAGAGGCACAATGACCTCTTTTGATCTGGAAGCGAACCCTTTTGTGATTAAGTGGGCCACATAGAAGGATTTTCTAATCACTTTGGCAATGTGATTATCAAAGTTGAGATTACTATCTACTTGGGTCCCCAGATCCCTTATTACGTTTTCCGTATTTAGGAGACTACCACCTATGTGGTAGTTTGTGGGTACTTTGTTTTTTCTAAAGGGGATGACTACGCACTTTTTGGCATTTAGCTTGAGGCCATGATTTTGACACCAGGTATCCGTCTCAGTGAGACCCTTTTGGAGGATGTCTGTGTCAGTCGGAGAGTCAATTATAGCCCCTAGTTTGCAGTCGTCTGCAAACTTGGTCAGCCATAGTCCTCCTGAGCTTGCCTCTACCTCTGAGAAGTATATGCCAAACAGGAGGGGGTCCTAGGACTGAGCCCTGGGGAATGCCACTTGTAACTGGTTTAGAGTCGGACCCAGCTCCCGCAACTCTCACCATGTGGGTTCTGTCCGTGAGACAGTTGGCAACCCATCTTGTGATGTAGGGGTTTATGTTCAGGCTGGTGAGCTTGTCTTTAATACCAGAATGGGGAATGGTGTCGAAGGCCTTAGCGAGGTCCAGGTAGACTGTGTGTACCACCTTTCCCTCGTCTATAGCCTTGGTAACTGTCTCAAAGAAGTCCATCAGGTTTAGGAGGCAGGATCTGCCCATAACAAAGGCAAACTGGGTAGGGTCCATTGTTTGGAGGTTCCCAATGTCTCTGTTAATGAGTTCCATGATGATGCACTCCATAGCCTTGTAGACCAAGCTAGTCAGGTTTATAGGGTGGTAGTTCCCAAGGTCTGTTGTGGCTCCACCTTTGTGGAGCAGAATAACCATTGCTGTGCACCACTCTATGGGTATGTAGCCTGTGGAGAGGTTGAGTTTGAACAGTGTATTTAGTAGTGGGGTTAGTTCGTCTTTGAGCTCATGTAGGATGCAGCCTGGGACACTGTCTGGTCCCACTGATGCTGTGTTTTTGGCTTTGGAGAGGGCTGTTTTAACTTGAGTGTCTGTGGTTTCAGGGACTCTACATTCTTCTGGTATGGTTATGGGCCCTTTAGGGGGTGAGAGGGGGGTGAAGTTTGCACTGAACCTGTCTGCCAGGATGTTGGAGATATCAGTCGGTTCAGTGTATTTTCTGCCATTCTGCACTAACTCCGAGCAGATCTGAGCATTGCCACTTAGATTCTTGACATAGCTAAAGAATGCCTTGTGGTTATCTTTGGAGTCCTTGGCAATTTTTCTTTCAAAGCTCGCCTTGGATGCTTTTATGAGGGATCACAGTTTCTTGCTGAAACTGATTAGGGATGTCTTTCCTTCTTGGGATTTTACTCTTTTCTGTACTAGTTTCCTCCTTCTATTGTATAGCTTGTTTATGGCAGGAGTCCACCATACTGGTTTTCTTTTCTTGGAGGAGTGAGTCTTGGTTTTGTTTGGGATGGCACGATCCATGCATTCTTGTAGCTGCCCATAGAATGCATTAGTAAAGGATTTTGTAGCTTGGACAGTGTTATCCTTCAGCATGGGGGCTTTGAACCTTTCCACCTTGGTCTTAAGTAACATGATGTTTGCTTTTGAAAGGTTTTTCATGGTGGTTTTCTTGTCCAGGGGTGGGGGTGGAATATGGATATCCAAAGTGGTTTGTTTAAGGTCAGATCTAACCAGTGAGGGGTAGACCTCTGGTGTGGAACACCGGTCACCCATGTTGGTGATGACCAGGTCCAATATGTTGTCACCTCTGGTGGGAGTGTTGACCAGTTGAACCAGGGCATTTGAGTTTATAAATTCTAGGAAATGTTGGGCAAGGGAGCTAGTACTTGAGTAGTTCTCCCAGTTAATGTTTGGGTAATTGAAATCACCCAATATTAGGGTGTTTAGTAGGACCTTTATGTTTCCCAGTGTTTCCAGAAATGTGGAATGGGACATGGTGGGTGATCTGTAGCAAGCTACAATTTGAATTGCAGTTTTCCCATTGTTAGTTGCACGTGGATGATCTCTGAAGCATCGTGCTGTGCCACTAACCTGGAGGTGTGGGTATCCTTGATGAATATGGATACGCCCCCACCTTTTGTATTTCGGTTTGGGTTCTGTGGCCAAAATGTATGGTATGAGTTGTAGCCTGGTAGTGCTGGGGTGCTCTCTGGAGCCTTAAACCAGGTTTCTGTTACTGCACATATATCCATTTTCTCCATACTGAGGAGTGCCTCGAGTGCATGCATTTTGAGGTTTAGACTTCTGGCATTGAGTAGCATTACCCTCAGATTTTTGTTACTTGTGCTATTTACAGTGGTAGGTTTGTCTTTTCAGCCTTGCCTAAAAAAGGCACTATGGGGGTGGCAAGAGCTTTGGCCAGTATTCAAAAGCCTAAGGGTGACAGGTGCAAGCTGTCTCTAGCGAAGCAGTGTGGCTTGTCGAGCATGTCATCCCAGGCGGACAGACACTGGATCCCCTTTGAATGACACCATAAACTTAGCCAATTGTTGAAATCGAGAATTTTTTCTTTATACCATGGTATCATTCTTGGTGAGGGCAGGATGCTACTCAGGGTCAGGGTCATACCGGCCTGGGCTACGTGATCAAAGAGCTCTTCCATTCATGTAGTCCAGGGAGGTATGGCTCAGGTCATTCACACCAACATGGGCAATGACAGAGTCATATTTGTACTTGTTCTGGAGTGACCTAAGTGCTTGTGTTATGTGGTGGATCCTGGCACCTGACAGGCAGCTAACAGTAACCTTCTCCTTATTCAGCCTAGTGAGTGAGACGTCAGTGTGCCTGACTATAGAGTCACCTATTACTAGTATGTCGGGTATGTCATTTTGCCTTAAGGGCTGTGATTGCATGGCACACTGGTTTTGTGAAGTACATGTTTCATGGTTTGTGTTGGGGGTAAAGGTTGCTTGGATGTTTGCTTTGGAGGTCTCTGTTGGTTTTGCAGATTTTTATTTAGAGCCTCCGGGTATGTTTTCATGTGTTTATGTGTGTTTTTTGCCGGTGCTGGTTTAATGGGTTTATGTAAGACTGGTGGTGTGATTCAAGTATTTCCCTTCTCCTCTTGACTGTCTGATCCAGTCTTGGGTTGAGAGAACTTAGCCTCTAGTTTGGCTGTATAACTGCATCTCTCGCATGTATTAGTGTTTGGTGATAGGAGGAGGGGGTTGTCTGTACATGAGGCATTTGTAACATTGCCTCAAAATGCCCAGATTCACCAGTTGGACTGGAGAGTACACCTGAAACTGCCCTTTGGACATGCCTGGATAGGTACAGTGAACTGTTTTATTGGATGGCTGGTAAGGTTGAATAGAGAGCCTTGTCCTTCTGTACAGTACAGGAGGGTCTAGTGCTAAGGTTTATAAGTTTTGAGCAAGTGCCGGGCTGTGAAATGAATGGTTTGAGTGCTTAAGTTGAAAGTTTGTCTAGTTCCAAAGGAAAATTTGAAGAAGAGACTTTGTGGAGCCGGGAATAGTTTTACCTTAGCTAACCTGTGCTGCCCGGTGCACAAAACTGGGCAAATATGGTATTTATAGCAGGAAAATGAAAGAGATAGAAATTAGCCCAAAATGGCCAATAAACTACAAATTTCTGGACTGAAACACTCCTCCAGGGACAGATAGGCTGCTCAAAGCTCCCCTCCCTCACAGGTGAACAGAAAAACTTCCTTCTATCCAAGTAAGGTATGGGCAAACACAAAGATTTGTAACACAGCCCTGAATTCTGCACTAACCTGAAATCTGGACTATACTAGCTTAGAAAGGCAAGTATATATATATATGTATATGTATATATATATATATATATATATATATATATATATATATATATATATATATATATACATATATATATATATATTTTTTTTTTCCAGAGAATAAAGCAGATACACTAAAAAAAAACAGTTTAAATGCACAGAAAAGGATACTTATTGTTATATATCGCAGATCAGAGTTGTAGTCAATGCCCCCAGTAATAAAGTAGGAAGAAGCACAAATACAGTAAAAGCAGATGAATAAAGTGCAATATATATATATATATATATATATATATATATATATATATACAATAGAAAATGAACAAACTGACTTAAACAAGTTACCCAATTAACCAGAAAAAATCTCAAAACTGAGCCCTGCTTCAGCAGTCTTCAATCAGACAATTTCTGACTGCACACCCCTGCTTACTAGGATGCAGGGGAACCTTCTCCAAAAAAAGATGGCCTGGATCAGTGCTCAAGTTATACAAACAAAGCTAGATTCAGCAGGCCTGAATCTGGTCTATGCTACAACAACAAGGCACACCAATTTCAGAAAGAAGGATGTAAGCTACCTGTCCTGCCACAACAGTGCAGACCAAAAACCTTCTTAATGTAAAACAGCCTGTATGAAGCCCAAGTGCTTAAACTAAAAGACTTAGAATAACAGTTACAATTTAATCAGGCTATGACCAAGCAGTAATAAATGTAGCAGAATAAATAAAAGTGAGTACTTTTAAGGAAAGCAAAATAAAGTAGGAGGAAACACAAATACAGTAAAAGCAAATGAATAAAGTGCAAAATTTTTTTTATTTATTTTAAGTGCAAGAAGAGAGGAAGGAAGAACCTAAGTTGGCTGGCCTTCTCAAATCTTCTCTCTGTATTAAGTAGAGTGAACACTAGACTCAGAATATGATCTAACTGTACTCGGTTAAGTGAGCAAATGAAATGGACCCAGATACAGACTTACAGGAGGGGCGGGCAATTCCAGAGCTGCCAACACTAATACCAACACAGGAACATGGAGGGAGGGTGTGGAACTAACTGCAGAGAGACACACAGCACACTGTTCAGAAACACACAATTAGGAAATGGAAAAAATGAAAATACAGTACTTTTAAAACTGCAAGATTATACTTAACAGAAGACTAAAATTCACTACTGCAAATTTCACTTAGCTTCAGCTTGTAATGCAGATGTTTGTAGCCAAGCAAGTCTCTGAGGAGTTGAGCATAAAATGATTTCTCAAACTTAAAGTACAGAGGTATCCCTCTAGGCTATTAAATATCAGATAACAAAGAAGTGATAACACCACCCGCTCTTATAGCAAAATAACTGCAGAGAGACACACATCACACTGTTCAGAAACACACAATTAGGAAACAGAAAAAATTAAAATACAGTACTTTTAAAACTGCAAGTTTGTACTTAACAGAAGACTAACATTCACTACTGCAAGTTTCACTTAGCTTCAGCTTGTAATGCAGATTTTTGTAGCCAAGCAAGTCTCTCAGGAGTTGAGCATAAAATGATTTCTCAAACTTTGTGGCTAGCACTTAAAGTACAGAGGAATTCCTCTAGGCTATTAAATATTAGATAAAGAAGTGATAACACTACCCACTCTTATAGCAAAATAACTGCAGAGAGACACACAGCACACTCTTTAGAGACACACAATTAAGAAATAGAAAAAAATGAAAATACAGTACTTTTAAAACTGCAAGTCATCAATAAATCTTTGATATAAAATAACGTGGGATCTTTGTGAGTGTGCATACAAATATCTTTCCTCTCACACGGCAATGACAAGGTTGGCAAAAGATGGGGCCACCAGCTTCAGAACAAGACAAAAACAAGGGGAAGAAACAACAACGGAAAGAAAAACTAAATGTTTCAGACTTTGACATTCGCATTTTGAATTTGTCAAACAGTGTTTTATCTAATGATGTGATTTCAGTCGTAAAAAAAGGGTTTTCCTACATACCAAGTAGTTATGTTAATAGTACCAGACTGTTAGTTGATTTCAAACTTTTTCTGAGAAAATTGAACCTTCGTTACCTACTACATGACTTAAATGTAGACAAACAAGAGATTTGTAACAAATAGGTTCATAGGTTTATAGGTTGGTAGTAGGCTATTGGCCATAGGGCCTATACAAGCCTAGCCATAACAATTCCCTGGTTATTTCTTCCCACAGTATTTACTTCCCTGGACCCCTGTCTAGCAGGGTGACTGATAAGATCCCCAAGGTGAATTTCCTATCTCCCATAAATAAAGGGGATTATGTGGTAATCATGGATTGTGAAAATTATATACAATCTATGAAGCTGTTGTTAGGGGAAGGGAATACTTTTAAATCCATCATGGAAGTTAAGAGATGTATAAGTGAAGTAAGTATGTTAATTTATGATTTACAATTGACTGGAGACATAGACTTGGAATTATTTAACTTCTTCACTGTACTTTGCCCCATAACCCCACAGTTATATGGGCTTCCTAAAATACACAAATCACTCCTAAATCCTCCCATGAGACCTATAGTGTCTGTAAAAGGCTGGGTGACTGAGCACATCATCATATATTTGCAGAAAAAACTGAGCCAATTTTTATCTGGATGTAGAAATATACTGAAAGACACAACAGATTTTATTTTGAAGTTACGAAATTGGTATGACAGTTTAGATGGAAAGGAGCTACATCAAGGTGAATATTTATTGATGATGTTGGATATAATGCCACTATTCACCATCATCCCTAATGAGGATTGAATACAAGCTGTAAGGGAATTTTTAGTTAGTAAGGATGTAATGTCTGCAAGGGAGATAGAGAATATTTGTTCCCTATTGAATATAGTTTTATCTAGAAATATATTTTTGTTTGATAGTGACTTTTATCTTCAGCTAACTGGGGTAGAAATGGGGACATCTGTGGCTAACACGTATGCTAACCTTGTTCTCCATCAATGGGAGACCAAATATGTATGTTGTAACTTGAATGCTTTGAGTCAGAAGCTTTGTTTATATCAACATTTTGTTGATCACTGCTTTATTATTTGGAAAGGAACAGCCAATGAGTTACATGAATATGTGGATTACTTGAACAATACTACCACTTTTCTCAAATTTAAGATGGAATATTCTGAAACTGCCATTGTATTCTTGGATCTACAATTAGAATTAAAACATGGTGGTTTAGAGACCAGTATTCACAAGAAGCAGGTACTTGCTGGGAGATAAATTAATAGACACAGCATGCATGTTCCACATGTTTTTAAAGGAATAATGGCAGCACAATTTAATAGGGTCAGTAGGTTGAATACAAATGACTCTACCTTTTTAGCGCAGTTGGAAGATATGAAGACAGAATGTTTAACAAGTGGTTATGACCACAGACAAGTGTTAGAGTTAAGTGACAGAGCTATAAAGGAGAGAACAATGATACTTAAACCTATTTTTAGGACAATAGATGAATATAGCAGTTCTATGGTGAATAATACACCAGAAACTGAAAAAATTATATATGTTACAACATATAATGTTAGAACTCTTTCAGTAAAACAAATTATAGAGAAGAACTGGCTAATTTTAATGGCCTTACCTGATGTTAAGGAAATACTAGACCCCAGACCATATTTCTCATATAGGAACTTGAGAAACTTGAAAAGTAAACTGTGTTACAAGGATTTTAACTCTAAATTTACACCACAGATAGAAATGAGAATCGGCACTTTTAATTGTATGGATTGTTCATGTTGTATTGATATATTAGGTAAAGGCAGTAAAATTTTCCAACACCCCACTATAGGTATGGTTTATAATTTTAAGGTGACAGCTGACTGCACCAGTGGTAATGTGGTTTATTTGGCAACTTGCATTAAATGTCCTTCATTCTATGTGGGTAAAACTACAAGAAAATTAAAAGAATGAATTATAGAACATAAATCGGATATACAAAGGAATAATGAGAAAAACGCATTAAGTAAACACATTATGAGCACTGACAATAGTCATAAGTTTAAGGTTAAAGTAATAGATGTAGTTTATAAATCCCTTAGGGGAGTGATTTGAATAATTTACTTGAGTCCAAAGAATATGAGTGGATACTACGATTAGCTGCAGATGTTCCACCTGGTCTTAACACTGCCATAACTTTAAATCCTATCTTGATAAAATTGCAACACACTAGATTTTAAAGTTTGAAAGTGTTTTTTGTATTGAGTTTTATACTTATATTTGAATATAAGAATGTATTTATACAAGACATTGTTATTATACCAATGTATAGTTCTTTTTTACATATTTTTATATTTTTATATATCATATTGAACTTTTGTTTCATAACTATCACATGATTGGCTAGCTGTAGTCACATGGTAGAGTTTGCTCCTATTTAAAAACTTAACTGCTTTGATGTTAATTGTGTTTTAGTATTGACAAAGGGTGTAGACCCAAAAGCTTTGCTCTGTTAATAAAGAAGTTTTTCTTGACATTGGATTTCCTTCTATTTTAAGTAAAAACAAAGACATTAGAGTAATGAGAGCTGATAAGGGTGGTATGATGGTGATTATGTGTACTGAAGATTATGTTAAAAACATTGAAGACATGTTGGTAAAGGACACAGCTTATTCTGTTGTAGATAAGAATGTAATTAACAACAGTTTTTTGAGAATAAACACTAATCTTTTTGACATGTTTTGCCAGGGTAGTTTAGATCATGACACATATGAATATTTGTTAGTGGAACGTCCCATCATGGGATTTTTTTGAGGATACGCAAAGTACACAAATCAGAAACAAATCCGTGCTTTAGGCCCATTATTTCAACCAAGAGAACCAAGATAGAAAATATTTCTTTATGGCTGGATTACATACTCAATTCTATAATGCAAAAAGTGAAGTCGTATCTTAGGGACTCCTGGCACGTTTTGGAAATTTTGAGGGACATTAACCTCACCCATGGTGATTTTTATTTTGCATCTTTAGACATTAAATCACTGTATATATGTATCAATTAAGATGCTGATATAGAATATATGCAGACCTCCCAACCATCCCGAATTACTCGGTTTTTACCGAGTTTTGGGGTCAAAATGAAGGGGTGCCACGATTCCCGAGTGGCACCCCTTCATTTCCGATTTTTTTGCTTTCTTTTTTTTATGTTTTGAATTTTCACGCTGTCAGAGCTGACGTCATCACGTTCGCGATGACGTCAGCTCCGTCAACGCTACCAGCCAGTCAGAACTGAGCTCAAGGAGCTCGCGTCATTATTTCTGGCTGGCTATGAGCAGGCTCAGCAGGCAGGAAATGAAAATTAAATAGTAGCAGCAGTAATGCTGCCGAGAATGGGCTTATTATTACTTTTTAAAGTACTGCAATGCTGCAAATGGGCTTTTCAAATTTTTTCCAATGTAAATGGACTTTGGCTTTGGGGCTTGGGCTGCAGGCTGAGAGAGAAAGAACCGTAGCTTTATGGCTATGGTCCTGTCTATTTACATGACAGAGTGGTTCGATTGTATACTTAACTCGCTTAGAGACAGACATGTCTAAAGAAAGCCGTGGTGATG